>NC_051159.1:40253043-40357359 GCF_013339745.2 Dermacentor silvarum | reverse complement strand
CCGCAGATTAAAGTATGGTCTGCTTGCTTATTCACGTAAATTCGCAGACAACGCACCTAGTGCTACAAAAACATATACAAGGCTTCGAACACGAGGGTCGCGCCACTTAACGAGTGGAAATAGCATTCAAAATAAAAATTTACGAGGCAATAAAGTGCTTTGCATTTCTATTTTGTTTTTCATATTCCCCTCCCCAATGTTGAGAAATTTTGCAGCATCCACGTAGTCTTAAAGCATTTGTCCAAGAACAATATACACTTGAAAGTCTCAGTTTAATTAGTTGGGCTAATTGTGATATAACCTACGGCAGAATATTCAACTCGCTTGAAAATATAACGAAGAAAATGAATGGAAACCAGTAGTAAGTTTCCCTGTGCCTTAGGACACAAAAAAAGTTGCAAATTAACTTTTCAGAATTTGTTTGCTACAATTTTATCAATGTACTCTAAGTACTTCTTGAAAACTTATTGAATTTTTGTTTTTCCGCTAAAATGATCATGCCGAAAATCTAGATATTTTTGTGCAGCAACAAAATACTGCCGTCGACTCTGCCTCTAGGCACGTCTTCCGCTCTTGAAAAAAAAAATCACAGCATATCCACGGGGTGAATGATGATGAGTGGGCGAAGCTCCGGAGGGAATCATCAGATCTCCCGCTTAAGGGGACGCTAGCACAAACGCGTTAGAAACGTGCAGTACTCTCTAGTAAGGGGGAGCGGCCACGGCGTCTTACGCAGCCATTTACACATGCCGGAACGCGCACCGCGTTTGCCGACGCCATCACATGACTGCTGAGAGAGTATACCCCCCGTATTCATAAACACTCCTCGACTTGAACTTGACTTGCCACCGCTTTGGGCAGCGCGTTCGAAACGCGTTGAAGGTAAGGTGGAGAGGCCACAGCGTCTTACACCAGCTTCTTACACGGGCCGTAACGCGCTAGCACAAACGCGTTAGAAACGCGCTAGAAACGCGGCCTTTCGTTAATGTTGGGTATTTATAGCCATCGTGGTGCGTTTGTCCATGTCCGCTTCGTGGCGTAGTGGGCTAACGCCGCGCGCTCGGAAGCGAGGGGTCCCTGGTTCGATTCCGCGCTACGGACACAACTTCGGAATTTTTTTCTCATTTTATTGCGATAGCAATTATATGGACACTCAAAAGCAGATTTCTGCCGTCGGCGTCGCCGTCGCCGTCGCCGTGAGGTTCCGTATGACGTCATTTGGAGATGAAATCGTCGCCACAGGTAAGTGGTTCTTGAGGGAAAGGGAAAGGTTGGCGCCGAACGCTGTATGTGCGAGTGAAAGGGCGCGAGGGGCGCGTCTTTCACGGGGAGTGAACGCGCGGCGGAGAACAAACGCGCGTTCTGCGCCGTGCTCGCTTAAAGGGCTGCAGAAGTAGGCGTCTCTTTTCTCCTTTACAATCACCATATATGTAGAGCAAACGCGCCTTCTTCAGACGCGCGAGAGGCCGTGGGGGAGGGGGAGGGAAGGGAGGCGACGTTTAGCTGCGGCACCAAGTGCCTATTTATATCAGAGGCTCCAGCAACAGTCACCAACGCCGCACGCATTTTGAGCTAACGCGGGCAAAACGCCGATGGCGTCGACAACAGTTCTGCGTGTTGTTGCTACCAAAGCCGCTCACCTTACTTCGTATGACATTGCTGTGTTGCTATCGCATTCATTGCTTCGCCCTTAGGGCGAAACTGTGACATTTCTTATTTCTCAGACTGGTTACACACTACTATTACTACTACGACGGGGACGGAACGGGTGCCGCTATAAGGAGCCTCGCCCCTAAAATGTAACGAGCTCTATCGAAACTCATCTCATTGATTCCCGTTAGGGATAGGTCGGATACCTGGACAGTCTAATGAATGTTTTTGCAGCGAGTCTCGCACCAATCCAATAGTTTTCAATTTCTTTAGCGCGACTGCAATGCATATATATTTCTAACTCTTTGTCAGGTTGATTCAAATCTGTGATCTCTAGCAACTCATGAAGTGTGCCTTTCGCCGCTATTCCCACCCACCCAAATGTGTTTCTCCTGGTCGATAGGCGGCACCGCTGTTGAAATCATACCGCTACCTCCATCAAACTTCGGGTCGTCCGTCACATGCCTGAGCATGATCACCTCTAGGAATTCGAGGTGTTAATAGGCTGGGAACAATGTGGACAAGAGTTCATTAGTGTGGCGAAGACGAAAGAATTCCTGCAGAACCCATGTTAAGACGATTATCGAACTTAATGCGATTAGCATTTACCCAATCCAGCGAACAAGAAGCGACACACCGTGTTAGCTAAGACATCTTTGTTTAGAATCCATAGTGTTTCTCCTCATTTTCAAGTGATTCGGCTATATGCGGCCATACACTGTCTCCCTGATTGACCCGATTTGTTATGACCATCGCTCGCCAATGTTACCTCACGATGGTAGAACAAGGACCGCAGGCCGACAGCGCATTCAGTGACGACGATGGAATTACGAGGTAGGAATGATGTCGATAGAACGACGAAGGCATATAAGGACGACGGCATGACGACGATGAGAGGATTCTGAAGTGACGGCGATAAAGAATTGCGATGGAATACAATGCCATGACACCGGTGTTCTAATCCCGATTGATTGACAATAATAGCACAATACTAGCGGAATGAAATAGAAATTATGCTGATAGAACGGAAGGTGGTATGACGACCAACGCATTTAGCAATTTTTAGCCAACCAGACAGGCTTCTGAATAACATACCAGCCTGGTCCCTTTCTTTCTCCTATTCCTTCCCAAGACGCTTTGCAAACATATCCTCTGCCGTTGAGCTCAGTACGCCAGTGCTCTAGCTCATTAGGCCATGATCACACGTTTACAAACGTATCTTGCCAACAAGTATATTATTCAAGCTCGAACTTAGGGGGAACATTGAGCTTGGGGGCTCCTATCGAAATACATGGGAAATCGGAAATAGTTTCTCAGAGCAACCAATGCACCAAATTTGATGAGTTATGTTGAATTTAGAAAAAAAAAGTTGAAGTGTAGTGATTGCCGAAAGGGATATTTTATTATAGGCGGGTCTACCTTTCTTACGTCA
Source organism: Dermacentor silvarum (assembly GCF_013339745.2). NCBI lineage: Eukaryota > Metazoa > Arthropoda > Arachnida > Ixodida > Ixodidae > Dermacentor > Dermacentor silvarum. The sequence goes on along the minus strand of NC_051159.1, from coordinate 40,354,277 downwards.
AATTTTAAAGAATTGCTAAATTTCTAAAAAGAAAACTTGGCGTATAGAGCTATGTAGCTCAGCAGCTAAAAATGATATCGGAATTCTGTAAACTGCACCTAATAATACATCGAAAGCGGATAGCAATCATATATCATACACCATCCTGAAATATACCACTATGTTGTGAATGTTGCATTTGCAAAACCTTTCCAAACATTATAAAAATTCACGTAAGTTTTAAGTTAAAGCAAAAAAAAATTGTTCGCTTTTGATGCTCCAACGGGTGCAGTTTATAGAAATGCCATATTTGTTTTTAATGGCTGAGTTTCGGATTTGTAAACTTCATGCTTCTATTTTTTGAATTTACGAACATCCTGCAATTCTTTGAAAACATTACACTATTTAAACGAAAATTCTATTTGCGGCAGTCTCTGCAATTTAACTTTCCCTCTTAAATGCAACACATTTCATTCAAATCGGTTCAGCGATTTTCTCATGAAAGCATTCCTGCATTTTACATGTATTTGATAATCCGGCATCGAAGATAGGCCCGAGCTAAAGCTTCCTCTTAAACAATGGATCACGCCAGTTTTATAGGAAACCCATGAAACAGAACCCTGACGTATACGCAAGACCATGGCCACAGTGGTGTACAAATAAAAAGTCTGCTCAAGGAAAAATATATATATCCATCGGAAGCTTCGCGGGAGCCGTTATCTCGATCAGACATCTCTCCAGAATGCGGACGAGCTTTCTGGCGAAGTGTCTAGCAAAACCGTCGATTCATTGTCAGTAGAGCAAGTAGCTGGCCGTCTTCGAGATAACGCTGATACACAAGCGCGCTCGTTTCCAAGCACCGAGGTGAAGCCACAGCTTCAGGGTGTGTTTCTTTTTATTGCGCTTTCTTTAGTTGTGCGTCATAGCATACGTCATAGCGGGAATTTCGAATTCTTTAAGGTCGATACGCCACGTGGTGGCGAAAAAAGCAAACTGTACGAAATGTCCCTAATTCCTGGTATTGAACGCGCAGAACTGTTGTCGACGCCGTCGGCGTTTTGCCCGTGTTCGCACCAAACGCGCGTGGCGTTGGTGACTGTTGCCCGTGCCTCTGGGGGCTGCTCCGAGGTTTTCGGCAAAATTTATACAAATCCGCATTTGGTGCCGCAGCTAAACGTCGCCTCCCCTAAATGTCCCCTCCCCAAACGCGCGTTTGCTCTCCGACGTGCGTTCGCTCCCCGTGAAAGCGCGCGTCCCTCGCGCCCTTTCACTCGCACATACAGCGTTCGGAGCGCGGCGACGATTTCATCGCCGTTGACATCATACGGAACCTCACGGCGACGACGTCGCCAACGGCAGAAATCCGCTTTGGAGTGTCCATATAATTGCTATCGCAATGAAGTGAAATGCATAATCGACTAATTAACAGAAATTAGCTAATTAAGTTTTGGACTAATTACCGTGGCCTATATTGCAATTTACGAATTCCAGCCGTGGAGTTCGCAAGGTGGATCCACTTGGAGTGCGTCAGGGATGACACCAGTTTCGAGATATTTTTACCCAACTTTGCGGAGAAATGCTTTGGCGCTCCAGTTACTTTCGTGCTTCGATGCATAAAACAGTGTTTTGTTAAGAAAGTACTTGCCGCACGTTAGCCGCATATCTTGGCACGTGTATAGGCCATAGAGAACCTGCCCACATTTTTGAACCGAACGTTACGATACGGACGTACGCGTACGTTCTTCTTCTTCTTTCTGGTGTTTTACGTGCCAAAACCAGTTCTGATTATGAGGCACGCCGTAGTGGAGGGCTCCGGATTAATTTTGACCACCTGGGGTTCTTTAAGTACGCGTACGTTACCCGCAAGAAAGTAAATAAAATAAAACAAAACGTGCCAACAAATGTTGAACGTCTATACGACAAGATCCGTTCACGTGTTCAAACCAACTAAAGGCCGTCGATATACAAGACATGTCGTGTGGCTGCATTATAGTCGCGTGTACGGTATGTCTCGCCATTTTCCCCATCGGAGAGGACGGGCGTTGAATCAGCCGATTAATCAGTGCTTGGCCGTCTGATGCTCGGTGCAAACGCTCGATATGGTGTAGCACTCTCTGGTCTGCCTGCAAGCTCAGGGGCAACTGGTGCGCTTCTGTGAGTAGTGGAACAGATTGTGGACATTACTCGCAGTTCAGGAGACACTACTTCATTCACAACTCCGAAGAAGCGCAGCAAATGTTCCTTCCCCATTTATCTGTCAATTCCCGAAATACACAAAAAATCTAGCCAGCCTGTTTCGGCACTATTTCAATTGGCCCAGTCCCACCTATTTGAAAAATTTGGAGGTTATATTAAAGTATTCACGGACGCATCTGTACACAGCGACGCCCAAGGCGCTTCTGCAGCTTTCTTCTGCCCTTCGACTGGCATCAGACGGGTGTTTAAAATATTACATCCAACCGCATCAACAACTGCAGAACTGGCCGCGATTGATGTTGCTCTGAAGTACGTACACGAAGAGTTAAAAGCATTGAAGGTCATCATTCTTACAGACTCCCGTGCTGCCCTCAGCAGACTGAGACAAGATGCCAATACCCCAATTTTATGCAGTATTGAAGAAACTTCCGGCAAAATTACTTCCTGTGGAGTGTCCCCCAGTGGATACCCTCGCACGTGGGCATCTCTGGAAATGAAGAGGCTGATCCCTCGCTTCAAGTTGTGCCCACCACGAACGTGACTGCCCTGACATTTCCTGCATGTTTGAAAACGCTCGTCTTCTGATACGCCGACACCTCCTAAAGCAGCACCCAGACCGGCGTGTTGCAGACGGATTGTTCCCTCCCCGTGTTCGTGGTCGAGGCTTGCCCCGTCGTGCTAGAGGGTTGGGTCTGTGTTGGTGCGCGAACGCCTATACCTACAAGGACGTGTCGACAGCCCGTCGTGTACGTTTTGTGGCTCCTGTGAGACACTTGAACATCTCGTTTTAGTGTCCCGCATTCGTTGCGCAGCGCGCATTGCTAATTAAGGAATATGGACTTATTGGACTACAATGTGTGACCCTTGACGATTACCTATTTCCAAGGGGGTGCGCTTCCCGACGTGACCAGGCTCATCGAGCCCTGCTAACTTTTCTGAAGGACACTGACTTGGCCTCCCGTTTGTAGACATTATTTGTATTTTGTTTTGTTCTGTCTGTGTCTCCGTCATTTCTTCATTTCCTCTTTTCTTTCCTCATGTTCTCGTTTCCTCTATTCCCTCCTCCTAAATGAGTAGGCAGGCGTTGTGCCCCTCTCGGTGGCAGTTGTCAGCTTTCTCCCTCCATATTGTCTTCGTGTCCTTGTGTTATATGTGTACAAACCAAGATAATAATAATAATAATAATAATAATAATAATAATAATAATAATAATAATAATAATAATAATAATAATAATAATAATAATAATAATAATAATAATAATAATGTCTCGCTTCACGTATTCGGCTGAGGATCACTCTTGCAAATCGAACTTTTTTCGCACATGTACGTGCATGCGCGCTTTAAAAGTTTCCACCGGGATTTATTCACTGTTGAGTTTATGTAAAGAAGCCACTGTGCTCTCTATTAGTGCGATAGTATACGTATAGCAATATCTGGCCCAAATTGGCACGGAGAAGCACATCGGATATTCTCATACAGTGTGTAAAACCCTAAAATCGGAACAAAGAGCAAGCGCTATTCCGTAAAACTACTACAACGAACAGAAATTCTGCGGCAGTACGACGAAGAACGAAGCACGTGATGGCACTGAAGCAGATGCTACGGCACGTGATCCAACTATACACGTCACTCGAGGCGCTGGTGGCGCCCCGGTGTTACCCGGTGTGTCATCGCCCCCAATATGGCTAGGGACACTTTAGGATAACATAACTTTTACAGCGAAGCTGTTTTTTAGGACCCTGTGCCGTCGTTGTCGGACTTCGCTAAAAAGGGGCCACGTGACCTAGCGGGAGAGGAGAGGAAAAAAAATGTCACAGTTTCGCCCTAAGGGCGAAGCAATGAATGCGATAGCAACACAGCAATGTCATACGAAGTAAGGTGAGCGGCTTTGGTAGCAACAACACGCAGAACTGTTGTCGACGCCATCGGCGTTTTGCCCGCGTTAGCTCAAAATGCGTGCGGCGTTGGTGACTGTTGCTGGAGCCTCTGATATAAATAGGCACTTGGTGCCGCAGCTAAACGTCGCCTCCCTTCCCTCCCCCTCCCCCACGGCCTCTCGCGCGTCCGAAGAAGGCGCGTTTGCTCTACATATATGGTGATTGTAAAGGAGAAAAGAGACGCCTACTTCTGCAGCCCTTAAGCGAGCACGGCGCAGAACGCGCGTTTGTTCTCCGCCGTGCGTTCACTCCCCGTGAAAGACGCGCCCCTCGCGCCCTTTCACTCGCACATACAGCGTTCGGCGCGCGGCGACGATTTCATCTCCAAATGACGTCATACGGAACCTCACGGCGACGGCGACGGCGACGGCGACGGCGACGGCGACGCCGACGGCAGAAATCTGCTTTTGAGTGTCCATATAATTGCTATCGCAATAAAAGAGCTCAACAGGGGGACAGGAGTTGGAGCGACATCTTTGCCCCTGTGAGTATGCTGAGAGAGGGTGCAGATGAAAAGGAGAACGGGGAGGGGGGTTGACGTAAGTCGCGCCGTCCAATACTCGCGTTGAAGGGGGAGTGCTGAGGTGCGCCAATCAATGGCGGTGTAGGAAAAAAGTTGTCGCAGTTTCACCTGAAAGGTGAAGCATCAATTGCGATAGCAAATTTGTAGAGAGATATACGGAGTAATGATATTAGCTTTATCAGCTGTATAAACTTGGACATGCAGCAGCACCGGCAACGCGCCGAACTGTTGTCGACGCCGTCGGCATTTTGCCCGCGTTCGCTCAAAATGCGTGCGGCGTTGGTGACTGTTGCCGGAGCCTCTGATATAAATAGGCACTTGGTGCCGCAGCTAAACGTCGCCTCCCTTCCCTCCGCCTTCCCCCCCCTCCCCCACGGCCTCTCGTGCATCGGAAGAAGGCGCGTTTGCTCTACATATATGGCGATTGTAAAGGAGGAAAGAGACGCCTACTTCTGCAGCCCTTAAGGAAGCACGGCGCAGAACGCGCGTTTGTTCTCCGCCGTGCGTTCACTCCCCGTGAAAGAGCGCGTCCCTCGCGCCCTTTCACTCGCACATACAGCGTTCGGCGGCGCGCGGCCACGATTTCATCTCCATTGACGTCATACGGAACCTCACGGCGACGGCGACGGCGACGGCGACGGCGACGCCGACGGCAGAAATCTGCTTTTGAGTGTCCATATAATTGCTATCGCAATAAAAAGTAGGTCAACGGAGGAGTGGGGTGTGAGAGGAGTTCACGTTAGCGTTGATTGTATATACGGAGCTTTGGTCAAATACTCTTGTCTGGGAACGTCGTAGAAAAAAAGCATGAGGAACGCGCTAGGAACGCCGTCGCCCGTGGACGCCGACGCGTCCCATCCCCCGCAAGTAGCGCCGTTTGGGACAGCCAAGCGGCCGCGAATGCTACTACGGCTCGGACGCTCGCTCCCATTACAGCCGGCCTAACGCGCCAGGCCGGATAACACAACTTCACTGTTCGACCATCTTCACGGAGTGGAAGGGGCGGTGAATTTTGGACTTGAAGTCGAAAAAAAATAGAACACAAGTATGTTTCACCGAACATACTTAACCTAACGGAAACCTCAACCTAACGGAAACGACGAACTGAAAACTAATGGGAACTTGAGTCGACCCCATGGCTGCTTCGCATACTACTCAGGGTTCCCCTACGGGAAGATGGTGTAATTTTTTTTGTCTGCACTGAGGACAGCGGTTATTGGGAGTTATTCCCCACGCTGCCATGCGGTTCCGTGTAGGCAAAACGCGCCAGCCTCGTCTCCAGCCGAAGTGGCGCACCTCGGCGTGCGCGGCCGACGAAGTCAGACTGCGCCAGTTGACGCTGTTGCACCTCTGTAGCTCTGGTATCCCATTTGTTCAGTGTTCTCACTCAATGAAGGCAATTGTCAGAAGTCACCACGATCATACATTATCTTGAAAAGCCACGTTATTTGATCTGGCTATTCTGCGGATTCCGTCTGCATATCTAATTAGCTGTATGGGCAAACATAAGCTAAATATGTAATTTTAATATTCTTTAAGATTCACTCATGTCCTTTAAGCTAACGTCTCTGAATGCAAGGTTATATTACACCCCTGAAACTGTGGTGTTGAAGCGTGCTACAAATGGAAGGGACCAACCCCGGTTACTATCCAACATGACATTTAGCATGCATTGGGAGCTGGTTATTTGTGGCTCTTTTGAGCCAACATTGAGCCAACATTATTTGAGCCAACAGGTACTACTTAATAAGAGCGCTACATCCTCAAGGAACCCTTCGGAGCCGCATGTAGTGTCTTCGACCGCCTCTGCTGTGACCAGAGGCGCACTGTCTCAACGACAGCGTGTCAGAACACTAGATCGAGAGAGTGATTGTGAAGAGGAAGAGAGGCGGTATTTTCTACAACCCTTTAGGGAGCACGACGCAGAGCCTTGGGGGAGGGGATGGGGACATAACGAAGAGGGAAGGTCGAGGTGGTCGCAGGGTCCATGGTTGTCGGCGGTAGCCAGAAGGGGCGCATTTACAAGTTACGCAACAGCCCCGTGTCCTCCAGGAACGCGAGAAGGTGTCTAAAGGCTAACTCAATCAACAAAGATGGTTTCATATAACATGAGCTTGGAACAGGAGTATACTAAACCAACTATAGGAAATATATATATATATATTTATATACACGCAATATTAACTTCAAAATATAGGTATATGTACAGTCAACCACAAAAGTTTGCGGACCACGCGAGCGCGTGGCCAAGAGCCTCTTCGCGACACTTCCGCTACGTCACCAGCGATCGACAGCAGCGCTACGTTGAAGACGCATCCCTCCTTAAATCTATGGCCTGTCTATTTTCGCACTGTGCGCAAATATTTTCTACCTATCTCTTTCAACGTGACGCGCTCTTTGTTAGCCAGGGCTACTTGCTTATATTTTGAGTACAAGTAATCAGACAGCGTATTCTTCGGCTGTTATCAGTTCTATTTTCGCGTAGCCACGCTGTTTTTTTTTTTTTTCGTGAGTGCGTGAGTGAGCGGTGAGGCAACCATGGGACACAGATGCTTAGTCAGTAGGCAGAATTTTTCCGTTCCTCCCCCATCGCTAAGTGACAGTAGCGGCCGGGATTTGATCGCCTGCGCCCAGGTTTTGCTGCGCAAAGCCCGAACCACCGCGCTGCTATAGTGGTTACATTTAGAAAAATAAGAAATAATCGGGTGCGATGACTCTTTTTATAACCCTTTGCGACACGGCGTCCTCGTTTGGGGACTCGAACTTCGGAGGCGCGTCCCACGCCACGTGTTTCTTCAAATGACCTAAAACTCAGTGTGCACATCCGTGTCCGCTTCCTGATGGGACAAGTAGCGGTCAGTTAACTTCATTGTCCTGCGTATTGCTGCAGATGATCACTTTGCTGGAGACACTACCATGTTAGACAATCGTTCGACGTGCCGCGTTCCAAGACCAACGTCAAGAGTATTTTTTTTCTCCGGTCGACACGAATACAACCGAAAAAGCAAGTGTGCATGCGTTTCGAGCCTAATAGTTGATTCTTTTTATGCAAGCATTGAAGCTGACGGATTTCAGAATAATTAGATAATGAGTTATACGCTAATTAATTTTTTTTACTGAAACTCGCACAAAACAGCACATTGCTTCGTCTTCTTTCTTGGAATGTAATAGTGAGCGTCTTGAAATGATGCCATGCGCATTTGACGCATTTGCAGACAGTGCATCATAATTCGTGTCTGAAGGGGATGAATTTATTCACAAGACATTTACAGAAGTGTCATGAAACATAGGTCTCTCAATGATCTAGTAGGAAGTGAAATGTCCGCCGTTTTCTAGCACCTTATTGATGCGTGTGGGCATCGACACGTACAAAGATTCAGTAATCTCCGGTCGACCGCGCAGGCTTTCCCATTCTTGTGCGATCGCTTGCCACAGCGTATCGGCCGTGCGGCCGCGGTTGGCTCGTGTGGACAGCCGTTTCTTCAACATGCCCCAGATATTTTCTATGGGATTCAAGTCGGCGCCACATGGAGGCCACTCAAGCTGGCAAACAGCATGTTCTTCTAGCAATGACTGGACGATACGTGCTGTATGGATCGGGCTGCGGTCGTGTTGAAAAAAATAGCAGCCGTCGCTGAAGGGACCGTCCAGCGCATACGGAACGAGGTGTCTAGTGATGACGTCGCAGTACCGTGACGCAGTGAAGGGCCCTTCCAGACGCACAAGGGGACCAAGGCCATCTTTGCTGATTGCTCCCCACACGCTCACGGAACACCGTCCACTGGATAGAACACTCTGTGTGTAATTAGGCAGATATCTGCAAGAAATAGCATACAATTGGGTTCCAGCGGCGCGTCTAAAAATGTTGTGATTCCTCTTGCGTATGAACTTTATAATGCTGTTATAGAGTTGCAATAGAAAACGTGCAAACATCATTAGATAGTACTGAAAGACCCACTGGCAGCTTTTAATTAGCTTCAGAGTAAGTAGTACTATGAAACAATCGTTAATGTTTTCAACATAATACCACTACAGAAAAATCTCGTAATGTCCAAAAGCTCATTTTACGTGAAACATGTTGTGATGCAGAATTAGCTTCGTGAATTAATTGCCAATACACTGTAAACACACCTGCAGTTTAGTGGACGCCAAACCCGCTTCCGTTGGTCCCAGCGCGTGAAAAAAGTTGACTCGTCGCTAAAGATGACATCGCCCCATTTCTCTGTTGTCCAATCTTTCATTGCTGTAGCGAACATGAGTCGTTCTTGTAGCTGGCTGTCTGAGAGGCAGGGCTTCTGTGCTGCTACGAAAGACTGCAGGCCAAGCTCACTCAGCCTTCTTCTTACAGTCTCAGACGATACCGTGAGCGAGAGCGCTTCTCGGATATCCTCTGCACTTTGAAAAGGATCAGCCATGATGGCGGCCGTAATCAGGCGGTCCTCTTCCTCAGTCGTGGCCCTTGGACGCCCACTGCGCTCCATATCTGTGAATCTGTCATCGTCGCGGAAAGCTTGAATAATCCTATTCACGGCAGTCCGGCTCCTGTTGGTTCGGCGGCAGATTTCGCGCTGAGGTATTCCCTCTATAAATAAACGCACAATGTGCCTTCTTTCGTCAAGTGGAACACGCAGCGGCATCTTTCCAAATAGGCAATAACCACGTGGCCTGAAGCAAGTCTACTACGTTTTCAGCGACTGATGCGAAGATGCGCCTATGTGTGAAAGAAAATTTTCTATGCATCCGCTTTTTCTTTATTTTTGATGACAGTGAAACACCTCCCTACCCTTTCTCTCAAGACGCAGAAGCAGCAACACTCATTGGACCAAGATGCTGCCAACCAAAGTGCGCCAGTAAACGTCGCGTAAAAAAATCGTCGCAGCGCTTCGTGAAACTTATCTACCCACTGGCACACCAGTCGACAAAGGTTGCAGTGATTGCTCCGATAGTGCTATCAAGCCAGATATGTGGCGGTCTTATCGCAGACAGCGCTCTGCGTCAACACAACGAACTAACAATGTCATGCACGGGAATAAAAAATTAACAGGCAGGCGAGTACCAAGAGGGCTCATATCCGGGAGAGCGCCCCTGTCGCCGCTAGGTGGCGTACCGCTAGGTGGCGCGGATAGGCAGTGTGGTACGCGCTCGCGTGGTCCGCAAACTTTTGTGGTTGACTGTACATAAACGCGTAATAGACGCATACCCGTGCATGCATAAAAATATATTAACTATGCAGCAACGTGACTACAGTAATATCACAAGAAAAATAGACTTGAAGCAGTACAAAAAGCAGCCGAAGCAAAAAAAAAAATTGCAGTTTCGCCGGAATGGCGAAGCATCAATTGCGATAGCAAATTAGTAGAGATGCTATTAAGAGTAAGGATAGTAGTTTTATTGACCGCATAAACTTGGACGCATTCGCTTACTAAGTGAATTAACAAGCGACGTGTCGGCGCGCACAAGCAAACGTGAATAGATAACACTCGATGACCACAGACAACCACTGTCAAAACGCTGGCAGCAAGCGCAGCCGCCGCAGCGGGCGAATGTTCGTGCGGTCTATCGCTTCAACGGAAACTGAGCGGCGAATGCACAGCGCATACAAAGGTCAAAGCCGTGTGGAGATCGCTTTCAAGATACAGTGCGGGCGACCGCCGCAGCCGGGCAAAATACAATCACAGTTGTTGGCAGAGTAGAAGCGCCCCCCCTCCCTCTCGCGCTGCCTTTTCGCTTTCCTCCTTTCGCGTGCGAGACTGAGTCGCCAGTTCCCCTTGCGCCCGGTTGCAAGATACACATTTGGTGCCGCAGCACAGCGTCCCCCCTTCCCTCCCTTTCATACCCCCACGGCCATTCGCGCGACATCGCGTTTGCTCTCCGCCGTGAGTTCGCTCTCCGTGATAGCACGCGTCCCACGCGCGCTTTCACTCGCACATACGGCGTGTGGCGACGATTTTATCGCCCTTGGACTTTTTACGGAACCTCACGGCTACGATGACGACGACGGCGACGCCGACGGCAGAAATTCGCTTGAAGTGTCCATATAATTGCTATCGCAACAAAAAGTTGTCGCAGTTTCACCTGAAAGGCGAAGCATCAATTGCGATAGCAAATTTGTAGAGAGCTATACGGAGTAATGATATTAGCTTTATCAGCTGTATAAGCTTGGACATGCAGTAGCACCGGCAACACGCAGAACTGTTGTCGACGCCGTCGGCGTTTTGCCCGCGTTCGGTCAAAATGCGTGCGGCGTTGGTGACTGTTGCCGGAGCCTCTGATATAAATAGGCACTTGGTGCCGCAGCTAAACGTCGCCTCCCTTCCCTCCCCCTCCCCCCCCTCCCCCACGGCCTCTCGCGCGTCGGAAGAAGGCGCGTTTGCTCTACATATATGGTGATTGTAAAGGAGGAAAGAGACGCCAACTTCTGCAGCCCTTAAGGGAGCACGGCGCAGAACGCGCGTTTGTTCTCCGCCGTGCTTTCACTCCCCGTGAAAGCGCGCGCCCCTCGCGCCCTTTCACTCGCACATACAGCGTTTGGCGCGCGGCGACGATTTCATCTCCATTGACGTCATACGGAACCTCACGGCGACGGCGACGGCAGAAATCTGCTTTTGAGTGTCCATATAATTGCTATCGCAATAAAAATAAAATAAAGAACATTCCTATAGGGAAAATATTCACTCTTGACCTGTTAAAAAGTAGGCGCTTATCCTATCGCTAAAAAATTTTAAACGCATTGATTCTTCTACCATATCGATTAATGCAAAGTGAAGGTTCATGAAATCTGACATATGAAATTCGAATTGGCATTGCTCCTGTATGCCATATAGTTGCACGGTACGTGTAAAACCTCTTCCATGAAGTACTTTCCTTGTGTTGTAAGCGTGTTCCTTCCAAAGAAATATTTGCCAAAACTCATTTTCATTTAGCCTAATTTCGTGTGATATCATCATTAGCCTATATTTATGTCCACTGCAGGGCATAAATTTTGTGTGATATAGCAATTGCTAATTTCCTATTTATTAACTGTTGTATTGTTATTACATTATTTGCTTAGAATTTAGTGGTGCAATTTGATGTCGATAAGGGAATTTTTGAATATATCACGTCGTTCATCATAAGTCTGATAAATTCGGATTCTTGCATTTTATAATCCCTTAGAGGAACGATTGTGTTTCACCAGTACGCACTTAAAGCAAACACAACTAAATGATTGCATGTTTGCAAAGTTTTATACGCAACACGCAAAAGCGGGAAAACGAATTACGCGAACAAAACAACATCGAACGCTGCTGCAAATATCCTGCCTTGCAATTTCACACGCTTAATAAATAATACAAATGCGTTTTATTGTACTTTCAGTGAGACTCTGAATGTGGCATAAGCTACATGTAACGTGGGATGAGAGTATATTCCTATCTCTGTGATTAAGTTGCAGTGGCTGATAGAACAATTGTGTCCAAAGCCGGCGTTGAGACGAGAGAAAGCTTGTGGTTTCTCGAGCCATATCAGAATTCAAGAATGCGTAATGTGTATTGGTCCCTATTTCAATTTATTATTCGGAACAGGTGCGTTGTGGTCTGCAGTGTGCCATTCAACATGACGTGTGGTGCTGTGGACGTCGCCAGCTACACCTATATTATACCTCCTTCTTGGCGAGGAGGACATCAATTGAGATATTTAAAGATATCGCAGCTTCATGCACCCAAACTGCGGAGCAGTGGCACCGACATGTGGCGCTTTTTTTTTACGTGCGGTATATATCCCGAACCGTATAAAAGATCACAGTGGTACACCGAACACGACTTGCTATAGTTCACAGTATAATGTGAACTTGTGAATTTGGTTTGTCCGATTTGAACTTGCTTTGTTGCGGTAACGACAATGGGCCCCAAGACAGAGGAGATCGGCACCCGTGCTTGAGCCCGAGCTATGAGCCACTGCTCGAACGCGCACACATGACCACGGCCACAGGCTCATTCCTGCCCGCTTCCTATACGTGCCATCCTGCACAATTTATTGCATCCGCCGAAATAAGAAAGGCGCTGCTAAAGGCGCTGAGGGACGTCTGCAGTTCACCACGACCGACGTGATGTATATAACGGTTCCGACTGGAAGTCACGGAAGGCGGAACCCGTGCGTCGATAACGGCGGTTCCGGTGGCCACGCTTTCTCACGTGAGAACCGCGAGGACCACAAACAGCCTCCGATGCCTGGGAGCGGCAGTTAATTCCAATACCGAGCCAGAACGTATAACACGACGCACAAGACGAGATGCGCATCATCGACACTGGCGAAACCGCTCGTTACGGGCAACTGCCCTCCAGGCTTCCGCGCTCGACTCGGGTTCGCCTCCGTTTTATGTTAGTCTATTTTTTTTCCTTTTCTGCTTTCTTTTCTGCTTTCTTTTCCGCCCCTTAGCGACGTTTCGGTCGGGGCCTGCGACCGCACCGATTTCAGCTGCCTCTTCGTCGCTCGCTCTTCGGGAGCGACAGTCGTTTGCCGCCGCGACGACCTGCAGCCTACGCGACGGCGTCGCCTCTCGGAGCTGGCGGGGATCGGAGTACGGCGAGAGAATCACCTGCCTTCCTTCAAAGTGAGCAGGGCGGCCTCGCGGAGCGAACGCGCGACGTCGCTGCGTGCAGATCTAGTGTGTGCAGGTGAAACTTCACGGTGCTCGGCCACGCGCCGGGACTGCTGGCTCCTTTGGCCGCCGATTGCTGCGTCGCCGTTGCCCCGAAGCACGTATAATATGCCTCACGTATACACACGACGTTCCCGGTGCACCGTGCGAACGTCCCGTAAACGCCCGTTTACGCTGGTGCGCGCATAGCGGAACGTCGATGTATAGCCGAACCGTTCGATTCGGTTGTAACCTCCTCCGATTCGGTTCTTTTTTTTTTCCTGCCTCCCTAGCTCGCTTCTTCTCCGATACGAATGCGAGTGGTTTCCCACGACGGCAAGATCAGCCGGCGGAACGGCCTTTTTTCCGCGCAGTCACCAGGCATGTCACCTCTAACGGCATCCGTCTATATATACATTATGTGGATGGGCATTGGGGACTCAACGGGATAGCGTTTTACTGTTGCATTTATATTTGGTTCTAGCTATAGCTGGCTGGATGTCGTCCTATCTCAACTGGTCATCTCGGGGCAGTATAGTGCACGACGTACTGGAACGAGGCCGTCGATGGTGCGCATTGGGTGATTACGCGCACTGATGCGCGCATCAACGCCACGCACTGATCGTTGCAGGCTAAGGTCTGGTGTCCGCATTTTTTCTTTGTTTTTTTTTTCTGTTCTTGAGCGACTAAGAATCAGATAAGAAAAAAAATTATAGGCGTAACGTTAGGAGATAGGAAAACAGCGGTGTGAACTAGAGATCAGTCGGCGATAGCCGAAATTCTAGTTGACATTAAGATGGAAGAATACATTAAGAGGGAACAATGGAGCTGGGCAGGCATGCAATGTGCAGGGTAGATAAACGGTGGGCCATTAGAATTACAGAATGGGTGCCAAGAGAATGGAAATGCAGTCGAGGACGGCTGAGAATTGGGTTGTCTGACGGAAATATGAAATCTGCAGACAAAACATGGTGTCAAGACGCAAAACATGGGTAACGCTATATAGGAGAATCGTTCGTCTTGCAATGCACATAAACGATGATGATGATGATGATGATGATGATGATGATGATGATGATGATGATGATGATGATGATGATAACGACTGGCTGTTAGAAATGCGAAACATGAACTGCGTTGTGTCAGTGTCCACTCATTATGCTGGTACGCTAAAGAGACCAATAAAGAACACTCATTATCTCACTTGCTACCAATAAAGTTTTTTTGTCTGTCTGTCTAAAAACATCGCGTATCATGCTTATGAGTTTTTATTTATTTCTTTTTGGCGTCAGAAATATTCTTGCTGAGCTGTGCAGGCCTGTGCCTGCACAGACTTGACTATATGTAAATACTTGACTATATGTAAATGTGCGTGTGTGCGTGTGTGCGTGTGTGTTGTGCAGGCCCACACACACACGCACAAAGAAAAGCCAGGGAAGCTAATCAGATGTCATCTGATTTGCTACCCTGCACTGGGGTAGGGGGAAGAAAAAAGAAGTCTTGTGTCCCGTTAGCTTATGTCAGCTATCTGTCGTCCAGTATAAGTTCATATATAGGCTGCGCCCAGATTTTGTCGTTGGTGATAAAAAGAAGGGTAGTGACAGAGTGCTTATTCAAAAAAGGCTCGAAAGCTATAGAGTGAAGGCGCCCTGGTTGCGTGCTACTTCTCTTCTGGAGGAATGTTGCAAGGCGGCGTGCTTGCCATGCCGCTTATAGCTTATAATGTCAGGGCCCCCGCCGAAACATTTGTTGCAGATTCAAAGTATATACAGGGTGTTTCAGCGAACACTTTCAAAAATTATTTAAGGTTGCCTGTGGCAGATAGCCCAATTATAGTTAATGAGCAGGTTTACTCGAAGAGGCGGACATTACTTGCACAAAAATTGAAATGCATAATCGACTAATCAAGAAAAATTCACTAATTAAGTTTTAAATTAATTGCCTGATGGTTCATATTGCAATTTACAAATTGTAGCCGTGGAATTCGCAAGGCGGATCCACTTAGAATTAGTTCTCAGGATGACACCAGTTTCGAGATATTAATTCCCGAAAAGAAAAAAAAAAGTGGCTGTGTAGCCTAGTGGTTACGACGCTCGCCTTTGGACCGTGGGTACGCGGGTTCGAATCCCGCCTCGGTTAGAAAGTTTGTTTCTTTCTTCATTGCTGATGATGATAGTTTCTTGATACGAGCCACAAATTACGGCTGGCTTAAAGCTTCGCTGTTAAAACAGACTCTGTACATTTTGTTTTTCTCTCTTGAGAAAGGTCAGCCTCCAGCGGAAACGTCGACACAAGAAAACAGTTGTTTTCTTTAAGTGCATCAACTTTTCAATTATATATATGCACACACCTTACCGACTTTACACACACACTTTTTTTTCTACTTCGACACTTCTAATGGCCACGCATTATTAAAATGACGAAGCCAAGGGGACGGAATCTCACGCTACGCTCAATCGACTCGGTAGTGGAATTATATACCAGAGCAGCGTTCCGAAGAGTGGCGCCACTGGCATGGTCACTGTGCGCGCCGACACATATCGTTCCTGCTGCGCAGCTCTGGGCATACCCCATCGTCGTGCGTATATACAGTGGTCTGTGCGGAACGGACTTCAAGCTACGAGCAATGACGGTTTTCTTCACGGAGGAAGGAAAAAGTTCGGTTAGTTCACAAAACTTCGTTTTATGCATTGAAGCACAAAAGTAACTGAAACACCAATGCATTTGTCCGGAAAGTTCGGGAATTAATATCTCGAAACTGGCGCCATCCTGAGAATTCGTTCCCATGGATCCGCCTTGCGAACTCCACGGCTACAATTTGTAAATTGCAATATGGGCCATAAGGTAATTAGTTAAAAACCGAATTAGTAAATTTCTATTAATTAGTTGATTATGCATTTCAATTTCTTGTGCAAGTAATATCCGCCTCTTCGAGTTGACCAGCTCATGAACTAGAATTGTGCTATCTGCCACAGGCAACCTTTAAGAATTTTTGAAAGTGTTCGCTGTATAAATAGCAGCGCAACTTCTTGAACAACGACAAAACCGGAGAACAAGCATCAACAACAACAAGTATACATATCTTTTGTTTACAATAAAGTTCCCAGTTCAAGGACAGCGCTTGTTCTTGTCTGTTCTTCGGTTTTGTCCTAGTCCAAGAGGTCGCGCTGTAATACCTTGAATCACGCAGAACCAATTAGCATAATATTTGGCGTTGTTGAGTTTGCCGCGAACTGAGCATTCTCTTGTTCGGCCACTGCTGGTTGAACACTTCGTTTCTGGAAGCTACTTAGCTGTATTTTCACACTAATATGGTCAGATCCACGGTGTGACTCACGCAGACATTTTTTTTTCTTGGAGGGCGGAGTATGCTGGTTACCTGTTTACGAGGCCTAAAATAGTTCGTTCGCGAGAATATATCATCTAACTGGCCGTTATATCACACAGATTATGCCTCGATAAATGAAACTCGTCATTACGTCTCAAATATCGTATTTTTCAATAACGAGAGACATGGCGTCGCTGCAACAAGTGGCGATACATTCCGAGACCGCGCATCATCGCGCCGTGTATGCAAATCAGGAGAGCGTGTTTCTCGCGCGCGGTGCAACGGTGAGCGGACGTTAATCGTCCGCATCCGCTCTGCATGACGTGATAGGAATCTCGCTCGCCTGGCGACAGGTGCGTGGTCGAGCAGCGGCGAACACGAAAGCGATTTCGTAACCAGCGCGCGATCGTCATCGCCATCGGACGGCCGGTGCGGGGACGCTCCCGAGGCACCCCCCTTTCCCCCCAATCTCTGGTGGTCCCGCTACTCGGCTGCTCGGCCGGAACGTCTTTTCATGCGCCAACGGACAAGGTTGGACCATCGCGTGCGGGCCTCCTACTCTGCGGACCATTTCTGGCAAGGGTTTGCGCTTCCTGCGATCGCAGGCGCTCCTGTTTCTTGGGGTAGTAGGCGCCACGCACGAACGCGCACGCACCTACCCAACGAGTTGGCGAGTTACGGAAGCCGTTCACAAGGAGCAGGCGAGCTGTTGTTTACTGTCAAGCTGACCCTGGCCTTGCAAAGGCATATAGACTTTGTAATGCGACATGCTTGTGACATACAGCTGTAGGAAATTTTCGCCCTGGTCCGGAATTCGAGCCCAGAGTCCGGTGAGGCGTTGGTCCCGGGTTCGAATCCCGGACCAGAACGAATTTTTGTTCTACAACTGCGATGTTGTATTTCTGAGAAATGCGTACTTGGATGACGGATCACACTAATAGTATGTAAATAAAAATTGAAAGTGTTGGAACATAGGCTTGCGCTTATCATACACTGTAGACATTAAAGAGAATGCAGCTTAATTATAGTCGGTTTCCACTGTCCTGATCCTTTATTTCCTTCCTTCTGATTTTGCTGTTAGCTATTACATCCACACGAATATATATTTGTTCGACTTGTATATGGTTTAAGTATCTGAGTGTGTTTTGCTTTCTTTACTGCACCCATTAATTGGGTAATTAAGAAAAGAATAAATAAACTTTTACATTAGTACACGTACTTTTGGCTCCCTCTTTCTCTCTCGCAAGTTTGTCCCCGTTCACCTTCTTTCGCAACTGTCTATATACCTCCTTTCCGCCCGACCATCCTACAGAGTAGCAAACCAAATGTTGATCTGCTCAACCACACTGTTTTTCACAGCGTTTATTTTTTTTATTTCTCTCTTTCTCTTTGTTTTCGCGCAGATTAGCGGGCTAATGGTTTTCTTACCGAAATAAGTTTTTCATCTCTCCGCAGGAGAACGCATTATGTGCTGTGCGAACTAGAAAACAATAATGAAACCGTCAGCTTTGATGGTGTAAATTATGACCAAGTGCTAAGCGTAGCTGTAACTAACAAACTAATAGCTGTGGACCCTCGACGGTCTATGCAGCTATTACCTCGGGTCCCATGACCCTTCCGTTCTTGTTTTAATCATGGCGGTCAGCAATTCGTATGCTTCTTCCGGCGCTTAGCAGCCGGTTCAAGGCCAATCTCGAGCTTCGCAGAAAGTTTACCGCACGCCAGGTAGACGTGGCCGTTCGTATCCGCAGGATGCCGGATCGTTTTTTCCATATGCTGTTCCTCGTACACACTTTATTTTTTTCTTGCATTTTGTCGAGAAGAGGAGAGACTTGAGGTGCGAAATATTAGGCGAGAGACACTGCAGCAATTGCTCGGAATAGAAAAAATAAAAATTAATAATAATTTGGCACTATCATCAAGATTAGGCAGAATGTTCAGGAAGATAATGCGACATCTATAATTCAATTTATTCATTGACTATTCTATTTATGTATAATCCATCAATTGATCTATGTGAGAGAAGCGTGTGTCGGCAGCTCTTTTAAGCGGGAGTAACTTTCTGTCCTTTATTATGTAACTTCAAAGTCGTAATTTTAAAAAGGCCGTCGTACGTCTCCAAAGAAGAACTACCATTCCAATTGGATGAAATTTTTTTTATCGTAAGCAGACAAGGACAGAAGGGAGGCGGGAACACCAGGGTGTGCTAACTTCAACCCTTGAAGTTAGCGCACCATAGTGTTAACGTCAGAGCCGACAGATAGAGGAGCTATCTGTCTACATTGAGCAAGCGAACCGACAAAGAATTTTACAAGCGCCTCGATTGGGACCCTACCTCACAACACAAAGACATAATCATGGCGGCCTTGCAATCGACCTAAAGCTCCGCGGACGCCGGGACGTTTCTACATGCTTCCCAAAATACACAAAGACCCTAAAAACATAACTACCAAGCCGCGTTAATACACATAAATATACACTCTTTCCCTCTGCAATCTCTTATTCGACTTACCGAACAGTGCTGTGTGTTGTAATACTGTGGAATATTTTGTAATCAAAGTTAAAACCATTCATTTTTGTTCATGATTGTTGTTGCTTTACCTTTGTAACCACTCCTGCAAGGGCCGTCAGAGCCTGCAGTATGTCAAAAAAAAAAAAATACCCTGGCCGGCCCATCATATCACACAGTCCCTAATAAGAAACATACCGCCTACGCATGAATCCTACTTGTGCCACACAAATCAATTTGTTCAGGAAATCGCTAGCCCAAAGCTCCCAGGTGGGGCCTTTCATTTCACATTGGATGTTAATTAACTTTAAAGGAATATTTTACGTGGTGATGATGATGTGAGGGTCCTTGTAGAATCATATAGCAATCATAACCCTACAGAGTATCCAAGCCAAAAGGTAATCGAAATGTTAACGAGACTTGTTCTAGAATTCAGTAGCTCCGAATGTAACAGTCAGTGCTATACCTTGAAATAAGTGACACCAAAGAACGCTAACATGTTAATGCACCATGTAGAGTGCAGTTTCCTGTCAGCCTATGACATAAGACCATATTTTTTTCTACAAGGGGTACCTAGATGACATCTTCGTTATTTGGACAGGGTCAGAAAACGAACTTACCAAATTCATAGATGATTTCAACCAAGCACACCCGAGCATTTCATTTACGCACACATAGCATCATACAGAAATAAACTTCCTCGATGTGCGCATTCACATAGGGAATTGTTCGCTGGTCACTAGCGTATGCCGAAAACACACGGATAGACAACAGTATTTTCACTTTAAAAGATGTCACCACCGCGTCACTGTAAAAACAATATTCCCTATTCATAAGCACACAGGTTCAAAAGAATCTGCTCCCGCACGGACGACTTCCACGAAAACACTAAGCGCATGCGCGACGTCCTTCTTGAATCAGCACTACCAGCCTTCTATCGTTTATGACGCAATCACCAAAGCGGCAGATCCCGATCGTCACCAGCTACTAAAAAAAAAAAATGCCGATCAGGAGGGGAGGAGAAACCTGGTGTTAACCTTCACAAACAACGCTCCTTACATCAACTAAATAATAAGATGTCATTTTAACATAAACGAACAAAGCGAGCCACTGTCGAAAGTTTTCACTTCTTCTCCGGGCGTTGTGTATAGGCGGCCAAAAAGCATCAGCGATTACATCATCCACTGAAAAACATAAAGGACGCCTCGCATCAGATATGTCGTCCTTGTGGGAAAAGCAGATACAACGTATGCAAACGCATGCAGACAACTTCGATCGGTTGCAGAGAGCCCGCAGTCCAAGTTCAATAACATATAGGCGAACTCGACTGTGATGTACAGAATGTCGTGTATCTTTTGGAATGCGGAGCATGTGAGATCCGACACATAAGACAGAGGGACGTCCCCTTTAGAAATCGGTTCAACAATCATCGTTCTCATGTGTAATCACTCCCCGGCCATCCCCTTTATAAACATATAACGTCAGAAGGTCACAAGTTTGACACTGTCAAAATTATATCACTGGAAAGCAAGTTTTTCAATACCAGAGGACACGAACCACGCGAATCTTATTTCACCTGCAAATTTAACACAATAAAAGATGGAATAAATTAACACCGCGGTGCCCTCTCGGTATTACGATCCTTAGAAGGCGATTGTGCTTGTGTCTAAATTCTTCCCGCCCCCTTACTTCCCAATTCGGTAAAAATCCTGTTCCACTGATACGTTTTTTGCTACAACCAACTACCCTAATTTCCAACTTTTGCATCTACAGGGTGTCCCGACTATCGTGCAGCAAGATTTGAAATTATGCAAATGCTACGTAGCTGGACAGAACCAAGGTAATATCGTTTGCGGTCGCTTGGAAATACTAACATTATTTTTTTGCATTCCGCCTAAATACATAATTAGAGATCTGAAATAATTAATGAACTTCTCAAATATTATGATTAGATGAAAAGTGTCAATGAGAAAATTGTAGAGCGACATGAAGAATTCCCGATACATGCATCCTGTTGCTCAATACGTGCTACATAAAAGTGTTTTTCCGAGCGTGAAAGAAGAATGCGAATACACGCAAAGTGCCTCGAGCGGCCAGTCGCGCGGCGATTTTGCGTGTATTCGCATTCAACAGGCAATTTCGCCTGTTGTCCACACTTTGCCCAGGGCGCCGTGGCCAGCATTCACAGGCAAATGACTTCCAGTGATCGTAATATACGGCGACCTATTGCTTACCTTATTAATTTATTGTTGTTAATGTTTTTATTTCGTACATTTTCTTTTCTTTTCCCTTTACCTTTTCTTTCTTCATTTATTTCACCTTCTTCATTATTATTATTAGTTTTGTTCAAGTGCAGGCCTCTTGGAGGAACCATTCGTGCAGTCTATAGTCGCGCACGTACTTCGAACAATGATTTCCCTTATGTCGGCGCCGTCGCCCACTTACTTCCTCGCTCCTTCCCAACCCTTTCTCCTGGCTACGGGAACGAAGCCCATTAGGGTGGAAACGAACAAACAAGTAGCGCACCGCAGCATAAACTGGATACGCATTGCGGTCGTCACCGTGGCGGGACGATGTCCACTCCAGCAGACCACAAACGGCATCTCGGGCACTGACCCTGCTCACGTTTTCATATGAAACCGCTTCTTGTGCTGCGTCTGCACGCTTAGCCGGACTGGTGGCCCTCGTAAATCGCGCACTCGTTATAGTAAGCCCTTCCTACACAAGTTCTTCAGTGGGTATTGGGTATTGATCATTAGCTTTACCATTACCTCTGTCTCTTTCTCACACATTTTTTTTTTGTAACTCGTGCAAAGTGGTATAAAAACAGACTCTGTTCATTTTGTTTTCATTCTTGAGAAAGGTCGGTCTCCGGCCGAAACGTCGACACAGTTGTTTTCTAAGAAGAAAAAGCAGCGCTGTCGTGTGTTTGTTCCTTGTCCTGTCCTTTGCGCTGTTTAAGACTGTTTCAAGAAGCGAAAAGCCGGCAGATCCCACGCCCTGTGGGAATCGATGTAATGCGAAGCAGTGTGCCATCTCTATACCAAGTTAACTAAGCGACCATGAGAGAACCAAGACGTAGGCGGCTCTTTCATGACCTACATGACACGCATGTCATGGCATTCATGTCATGAGTCCTCAGGAGTCCCTTCAGCTACACCTAAGAGACCTTAGGGTGAAAGCCTATGACTTCGACTATCAACCTTTTGCTTTTTCCTTCACTTAGTACCACATCCGAAACCATTCCAATTTTTTAGTGTTCATATTTTTTCGCTGACTTAATCTCATTTTTGCTGAGTCGTGGTCATGACTATGACTTCTACCGCAATTGTTTAGTGTTTCCTTCACTAAGCGCCCACGTCCGAACCCATTTCAGTGGTTTTGAGTATTAATCTTTTTTCGCTGAGTCATTGTAATTTTTGCTCAGTCATGGTCATGACTATGACTTTACCATTATCCTTTAGTGTTTCCTTCACTTAGTACCCACGTCTGAACCCATTTCAGTGGTTTTTGAGTATTAACCTTTTTTTTTTCGATGAATTTTGCTGAGTCATGCTCATGACTATGACTTCTACCACCATCTTTTAGTGTTTCCTTCACTTAGTACCCACGTGCGAACCCATTTCAGGGGTTCTGGAGAGTTAATCGTTTTCGCTAGGTCATTGTCATGCCATATATGACACGCATGTCATGACATTCATGCCACGACATATCATTGATGTTCGTCATATACTCTACTAGTATGCCAATTGTGGTACATACCAAATTAACGAAACGACCCTGAGAACACATAGACGTAGGCGGCCAGATAGATATATACTGTCAAAGTAGCAAATGTTCGCCAAGAAATGCTTCGCATTTAATATATATATATATGTGTGTGTGTGTGTGTGTGTGTGTGTGTGTGTGTGTGTGTGTGTGTGTGTGTGTGTGTGTGTGTGTGTGTGTGTGTTAACAAAGGTTATATGTGCGGCGAATGGAAATACTAGCGGAGGACACGTTGGTATATTTGTATTTGCACCTCTGTTCTGCGCAAAAAAAAAAAAACAGCAAATTAGACACAAGATTTAAAAATTAGATAACTTCCTACATTAAACCTGAGCAGCCAGACACTCTTATGGCAATATCGCCGAGGAAAAATACGCTTCTCGCATACCACCGCTTCCGTCTCGACGCCGCTGCCTAGTTGTTTCTTGTCGATACACACCGATTCGCGCGAAGCCGCGTACCGTCGCGCAACGCCGCGCATAAGTGGACCAACTGTCGCTGCCCGTCAGAGGCCACGTGCTTTTCCCATTGCCGGGTGTCATCCGTTCGCGTGCGGCCTTCTTCGCGGTTGAGGAGGTACTGGCGGTGAGGAGGCCGGCAGCTCCTTCCCCGCTGCCCCGGCCGGCACGTCCCTCTCTCTCACTCTCCTTCCCGTGAGCGGCAT
This sequence comes from Dermacentor silvarum, assembly GCF_013339745.2. Classification (NCBI taxonomy): domain Eukaryota; kingdom Metazoa; phylum Arthropoda; class Arachnida; order Ixodida; family Ixodidae; genus Dermacentor; species Dermacentor silvarum. Next base: position 40,330,753 of record NC_051159.1, on the reverse strand, counting down.
CGGAGGAAGCTCTCGTGGAAGAAGACCCCTCCGCCAAGCAGCCAATCACCTGCCCCTGGGGCCATGCATCAGCATCACCATCACTTAACTGCCCTCCCCACATACGAGCGAACGGGCCGGAGTGGCATCCTCGCCGGCACAGAGGGCTGCAAGCAGCCGGCCGCACTGACAACTCCGCTCCCGCGAAGCGCTGTCCCTGCATGCTGCATTGCCAGCGCTCGTCGCGTTAGCTCGTGGACACTTTTCGACCCGGTGCTCAGCCGGGAGGAGTGTCTGTCTTCGCCAGTCATCATCGAGTGCGAAAATAGAGCTTCCCTCCTTAGCATTTCTTTTTTTTTCTTAGACGTTTCTCGCTTTCACGCTCAGCCACCCGAGTCTAGTCAGGACCATCCGTCTCGCTGTCTTCGAGGGTAGCACGTGTGTACTCACCCCGTTCAGCAACCCGGAACATCTCGTGCTACGACCGGAATTCAAACCCCTTCGTTTCACGTGCCCGCGCACGTTCGAGCTCAGCAACGTCAGCATTTTCTTTTTGCCCTTGCCAGCGATTTCGTAGAATCTGTGATATCGGAACTGTGTTTGTCCATCTCAATCTTAAAGTGACGAAGAAGGCAGAACTCTGGGGTTTTTGTGAACCGCACGCACAACTCGTTATCCACTGTCTTCCTTGGAGTGTGGCTGTCGCGGTGTTGAAAAATATACGTTCTGTGCCAGTGTCACCCGTCTTCGAGTACCTGCACTCAGGTGTACTCCGCAGCTCTACCCGGGAGACACGTTTGTTCTGTTTTGTTCGGAAACCGACGGCGTACTCGAAGAATACGCTTTGCTGGTCGCTGAGAGGGCAAGCGATTCTCGACGTACAGCAATGACGGAAAGATGACAAGAGCCTTCAGCGCTGAGCCATGAGACATGGAAGACGTCCTTCAAGTGTCGTGCCGCGGATATTTAACCTGCCGTAGAGGACTCCGTCGCCATGGAAACGTGCGTGCTCATTCCGCCGGAGTTCAGCCTGGTTCTGAGTACCGCGGAGGACTCTTCGAAGCACGACAGCGACTTGGACGAGGACGACGCCACGTCCAAGACCCACCCGTACGACATGAAAGTGCGGCTGTGGGCCAACCAGGCCATTCCTGCCGGCAAGGTCTTCTCTCCCGCCGAAGGGTCGGTGCGCCTCGATCGACTGGAAGTGTACAGCCTTCTGGACGACAATGACGTACGTAAGCGCAGCTCCATTTTTTCAGATATGTGCAGCCTACGTACGCTTAACCCGAACACGCTTTAAAATTATGCTAAGCAGAAATATTAGATGAGTTTACACTGACAAAGTAGTCTGTCAAAACTCTACTTTCCTTAATTACGCGCTAACATGTTTATTACTAAAGAAGAAAATGAAGGCCGAACTTTCACACTTTGAATTTCGCGCCTATAAGCCTCAGCGCCGTACGTCAACGGTGCCGTCACAAATTTAAAACTTTCTTTTTCTTTCTTTTTTTTTTTTTTGAGGTTTGCACAGTCGTAGCGCACTAAAAGCTTTCGAACCTTGCGAACTTTATGCTTTAGCTGCTTTGGAATACAATGCAGTCCATGTTTACTGTAACAGCGGCGTTTACTACGGCGTTTACTGTTTACTACGGCCTCGATGATAGGTGGCGCGGTAACTTCAAAGCGGCATCGCCTCCTGCCTCCCCGTTGTTGCGTATTTCTTGGCTTATCTACTACCCGCCGTGGTAGCCTATAGCTGTTGAGCTCGATGACGCGGGTTCGATCTCGACCTCAGCGGCCCATTCCGATGGGGTTAAAATGCAAAAGTGTTCGTGTATTTGGATATGGGTGCACGTCAAAAAACCCCACGGTGTCAGAATTATCCCGTAGTCAACCACAACGGCGTGCCTCATAATCAGATCGTCGTTTTGGCACGTACAACTCCAGAATTTTTTTGTTAACTTATCAAACTTCATCTCGCAGTAGGCGGGTATTTTTCGGTAACGTAGAAGGGTAATATACTAGTACAGGTCAATCATAACCGCTTTAGTGCCCATTTAAACGCCTTTCCATTTTTCCTGTAGATGCATGGCAGTATATGTATTACCCTTAGGCGTGGCGCTGGTGATTTATGGTTTAAGTAGCTTAATGCATCTTCCTTCCAAGGCCTGCCACGTTCTGTGCTTGCAGCCTGCATTTGTTACAATTAGGTGACTATAGCGATGTGCCTTTAGTGTGTTTTGTTAAGTATGACGGCGGCTGTTCACTACATTATTATGCACTACATCGCATCTGACTGGTAGAACACTATCTGCATTTATTCGATGCTTGTGGATGTAGTATGAGCGCGTTTATTTCAAGTATGCAAATATTAGCCTGTGTCCGAGTTCCGCGAAAGGAAAAGAATGTTTATAGGCAGAGAAAATTGAAGACAAACTTGATCTTGACTTTCGCTGCCAAACAGCCTCGCCAGTGCGCCAATTGAAAAAAAAAATGGCCTATTGCAGATAGCAAAAATAATAACAATTGAGATGAATTACTCGATGAGGCGGCCATTACTGCTACGATAAATCAAAATTATTATTATATGATCATTTGAATTATTAACATGATTGCACTCACGAACCTTTAAATTTATTAGTTTATAGCACACATTTAAATTTACGAGTTGCAGCCGGTGAGTCCTCAAGGCGTATCCACTTGAAACGAAATCTCAGAACTACACCAGTTTCCGGGTAATAAATTTCGAAGAGTGAGACAAAATTAATTGGCGTTTTAGTTACTTTTGTTCTTCAATGCATAAAACAACGTTTTCTTTAAAAAAGTAAGGGAAACTTATTAAGTGCTTATTATTGTTGTTTTTAATGTGACGTAGTAATTTAACAATTAACCACTGTCATCCAGATGCCACATTCACGGGGTTTCATACTAGTTAAGTTAGCCAGTGGGAAATCTGGTGTTGCAGGCGTTCAGCCGCCATGGAAATCATGGGGGAATGCGTGGATTCTTCTACGACGTTGCTCGGATTCGTGGATTTAGCACGCTGCGGTTCGGGGAGGCTGCATGCTTTACCTCGATCACCATGCTGCTTTTTACGTTTCGCAACCAACAACTCATTTTATCGCGTAATTTCCCAAAGAATGTATAACCTTCAACATATCTCGAGCACGTAGATGCATATATACAGTGCACAAGTCGGCAGTAACACACGTGGACACACTATGTGGGCAACAATTTATAACATTCTAATTAATTCTTATTGTTTTATGTTTAAAAACAATTGAATGGCAGCAAACAGGGCGCGAGAGAGGTTTGTAGTTGCCTTATAATGAATCGGACAAATTAACTTCAAGAAGCTTAACTTGAGAAACCACAAGATCGTTTGAAACCAGCACAATTTATTTTAGTAATCTCACAATGAAGCGTTACGGTCCCATTATGTCAGGTTAGTGTGTGTATGTGCGTGTCTTCTTTCTTAGTTCGGGCAGATTTCTAAATAGTCACCCGGGACTGCCTAAGAAGGCGTTTACCTCCTTAGGTGAATTTCTGGAAGAGGAAAAAATTGTTTCCCCGAGAAATCGCGTTGTTCAGCTTCTCTAATTAAGAAAGATTCACTAAAATTAATGTTCGAATATTATTTCCATTTAAGCACAGGTAATTTCGAAATTTAAGCCTATAGCAGTAGCGTAGTCATGTTTGTTTAACAGTTATCATAACACTAGCACCGCTTTCGAAATATACATCCTCAAAATGTGCTCAGAGACACGCTGGCGTGTCAGTTGACAGTTTCCCAAAAAGCATGCCTGTAGCAGTTCGGAAAGTAATGCATATCTCTATATGGCATATCACGAAAGTGGCCGAGTCTTAGTATTTTTACTGAGTAGACGTGACTTAAACCCTGCTGGGCTTCAAACAAGTGGCATGACGTGCCATGAAGTCAGTGGGGTAATTTTAAAGAGGCATTGCCAGCTGCCTTTAACTTTTGCGTTCTATAAGGCCAGAATCTTAAGTTTCTGGGTGCAAATGGGCGACATCGTATCTTCTGTGCGATTGTCTCTGTTTCAATGCGCAAAGGAAAGTGATCAGCACCACGCTCGGCAAAGTTGACAACCGTCCCTTTACTTGGTCCCCGCCGACTTCGACCCGAATCGCCTTAAACGCGCTAGTGTGCTTCTTGAAGGCAAAGGGGTTAATCGAAAAACTGTGCGAACTGATCCATTTTTTTTGTTTTCTTTTTTTATCTTCTCTTGTTTTCTCATCTTTTCTGCCGTTACCCCATCCCCCAAACCCGGAGTAGCCAACCGGACATTTAATCTGCTTAACCTCTTTGCCTTCCACCTCTTGTTTTCTCTCTCTTCTCTCCTCGTGCAAAAAAAAAAAAAAAAAAAAAAAAAAAACTTGGCTGCTGGCAAACGTTTTCTTATTTGCAACGTACACAGGGGTACGGAACTTTACATATAACTTTGTATTTGCATTTCACTACTCCGCCATGTCATTGCTGTCCGTTAAATGTCGCGGAAAAGCTGGGTATGAAGGTTTCCAACATTTATAATGCTACCTATCTATAGACAGACAGACACATGATAGATATCTATCGCATATATTCTATCTATATATTCGCATTTCGCCCCCACCGAAATGTGGCCGCCGTGGCCGGGATTCGATCCCGCGACCTCGTGTTCAGCAGCCCAACACCATAGCCACTGAGCAACCACCAGGTAGAAAAGAAATGAAGTAACAAGAAGCACATCCTTCCACCTGATCTCCTAGCTGAATCTATCTATCTATCTATCTATCTATCTATCTATCTATCTATCTATCTATCTTCTATCTACTATCTATCTATCTATCTATCTATCTATCTATCTATCTATCTATCTATCTATCTATCTATCTATCTATCTATCTATCTATCTATCTATAGACAGACACACAGATAACTTTATTGCATTATAAGACTAAAGAAAATGCTACTTGTGCAGTTCTATTTCATTTTTAGAGAAAAAAAAAAGAACTCATTGACGTTACTCATGACAACGACGCGGGGGGACGAATGGTTTCGTTTTCTCCACTCTGCGCCGCCCGCGCTTTCGCGTTTCAGTAGTTTTCGTTATCGCGCAGTGGAGCGCTGAGTTTGCTTGCTCGCGAAACTCACCAACTGCAATTAGCACAGAAGTTACTGCATAGGCTCCATTTAAAAGGGAGTCCACGCAGTAACTCTAGGGATCAGCCGGAGCGACAAACGAGCGACCGAGATATAAGCGACAGTGCGCCCCTCTCCACCCACCTTCCCGCTCCACTCGGTTTCGCGAGTGCACGCGTACTTTCACTCTGCTCGTTCCCTCGCCTGCCCTCGCCCAAGTCCGACCAGCGTCGTACCACCGACCTACCACGAAAACGGCCGAACGGACCAAAGAAGGTTATCCGCTTTAAAAGCAATAATGTAGCGTTCGCCGATGCGCTCGTAAAGATAAATGGTAGAAGGACTCTTGGAGCAGGCAATTTCTTTTATCATGAAATAAGGAATTCGGGAAGTTAAAGGAAGACGCGACGGATAACTCGCAAGAACAGGACCAGCGCTGACTTGCAAGCCCATCCTGTTGTTGTTGGTGGTGGTGGTAGTGGTGCTGGTGGTAGTGACGACATTGTCTGTTATCGATTTTATAGCTGTAGAATATACAGGTTTCTAAAAAGGCGCAGTTTCTCCCGAAAGGCGAAGCATCGAGTGCGATAGCAAACTAGTGGACAGCTATACGAAGTAAGGATGGTAGTTTTATCGGCCGTATAAACTTGTAAACATAGGCATACTGACTAAATGAACAAGCATGGTGTCACGCGCGCACAAGCAATTATGAACGCATCTCACGCGATGACCGCGGAGACTCGCTATCAAAACGATGGAGTGAGTAAGGGCGGCAGCAGCCGCGCTTACTCACTCCAGCGTTTGACCTCACTCTCACTCGCGCTTACTCACTCCAGCGAATTGACCTTCGTGCTGCCTCTCGCTTCAATGCGAACTAAGCCGCGAAAACGCAGCGCATAGCACACTCTGTCCCCGCCGTAGAAGGCTTTCAAGATGCAGCGGCCATGCGGGCGCGCGCGGCGTAGAAAGCCCCCCTCCCCCGGGAGCCTTGCGGCCCAGGCGGGCGCGCGCGGCCGCTCGGGCCGTCCGGAGTAGAACGCCCCTTCCCTCCGGAGCGTTGCGCGCGACAGAAGAAGGCGCGCTTCCTTCCCGCTTCCCTCTCTTGCGTGCGCGAGATTGAGCCGCGATCGCCGGCTCACCCTCGCACGCTTTCACTCGCACATACAGCATGCGGCGCGCGGCGACTATGTTATCGCCCTCGGACTTTATGGACGCGAAAACGATCGCCAGACGGCGCTACGGCGCCTCTTGACAGCGCCCCCAATGTGGAAATGTCAAGCAGCGCGGTCGCGCCGTGGCGCAGTCTCCGCTTTGTTTACATTGTTCCGCCCGCGCTTTCCCTCGCTGCTCGTGCTCACGGCGCTCCGTTTTCGACGGCGGCGATCGACTGCTTTCGGAACAGCGATGCAAAGATTGCAATGCGGTTTCAAGAAGGTTGCCGACGCCGACAGCTTTTTTTCGTGGCGGCAACCTCAAGAAAGGGGAGCGCCTGCTTCCACACATGTATGGCGTTGAACAAATTGTGGACGGTGATGTGACAGTGAAAGACAAGTGCGTGTCGCAGGTGTCCAACAAGATTGTATACGACACCGAGTTCAGTAATTTAGGCACTTTTATCTCTCTATGGTGCAGTCACGAAGCGGTCATGCATGCTTGCACAGATGTGCAGAGACGGTGACGATTGCCGTTGGTTTCGTTGGTAGCTGGGCGCACACGCATGGCTGCTCTCATTTTGGCTCCCAGGGAGTGTCATATCAGCACTGTGAGCACGGAAAGAACACATGCACTAGGCATCAATAAGCATGGCACTATACGAACGAGAATTACCTTGGGACCAGCAGTACGAGCGCAAGCATTAGCGATACATGCCTAATCAAAGCGAATCTATAGTTCCTGGTCCGGCGAATGCCCCCGCCGCAGCTAAAATAAGCTCGCACCGATGGCCGTCTACTACACGAAACGAAAATTCTTGGCAGGAAGAGTGTCCAAGGTGGCAATTACCTTGCATATTGTGAACCTAGAAAGCATTACCAAGCAACATACAAAACGCGCACATCTCGAGCGGCTGCTTTCCGATCTGTCGCTTTTACCGACGCACGTAACGACCGTGGCTTGCAGTAAGTACGGATTGCCACCACACAAAAGACAAGTAGCGCGCGGCCCCTTTTGTTACCTGCACAACTAGTAATTTAAGTTGGAGCGTTTGGAAAAGGGAAACAATTCTCTTGGGCTCGTCCTTGCTGATCGCGAGTGAACGCATAGTACCATCAATTCAATTCGGGGGTTTTACATGCCAAAACCACGAAATCATTATGAGGCACGCTGTAATAGGGGGTCTCAGGAATAATTTTGACCACAGGGGGCTCTTTACGTGCACAAAAATCAAAGTACACGGTAACAAGGGTGTTCTTGCATTTCTCCCTCATCGAAATGCGGCCGCTGTGGCCGGGAATCGAGCTTGCGTCATCGAGCTTAGCGGCGCAACACTTATGCATTTACCGCTAAGCCATAGCCTCCTATAGGAGGCTATGGCCATGCTAACACAGCGGATGTCACTGTACGATTCAACTACGCGACACGACTAAACAAACGGCCGTGCGGTAAATAGAGGCACATTCCTATTTCGTTTTTATCGGGCGGTCGTGATATTGCACGCGAATGCGAAAGATTGTGACTTACTTGACTCGGCGCACTGCAGTTATCTATGCTTGTCGTCTCTCCTTCTCGTAGCACTTCCCTGGAAATCTGTACAGCTTCACGGGCGGCTTTCGACTTTTCGTGTTTTCGAGGCTGTTATGGCAATAAACAACACAGCAGTGTTGCGTGCCACCTTTCCTGGTTGATGAGGTCGCACTCGTCATCGAGAAAACAACGCGCACGAGCGCTTGCGCCGTGCAGAACACGGGCGCACGCTGGCATAGCGACGACCTTCAACACTTCCATCCATCCGCTAGGGGAGCATTCGGCGCTAGTGCCGCGCGGGCAACCTTTAGGTTGCCTCGTCTATACGGAACCTCACGGCGACGGCAGAAATGTGCCTGGAGTGTCCATATAACCTGCCATCGCAATAAAAACAAAACAAAGGCGCGCTCTAAGCTGTGTGCGTGTACACGTTCTCAGGTTCGCCACTCGCTGGGCTGCTACGACGAGATCCGCGAGGTGGAGGAGCGCCAGGTGCGCCACTGCAACTGGGTGCGCTTCGTGCGGCTCGCCAAGCGCCTGTCGCCGCGAGTCAACCTGGTGGCCAGCCGCGCGTCCCCGCAGCAGAGGCAGGCTCCCGTGCTCTACCGCGTCCTGAGGCCCGTGCAGCCGAACACCGAGCTGGTGGCCTTCTTCAACGACAGCGCCGAAGAGGTGCTCGGCATCACCACCTCGACGCCCAAGACGGCCGTTGGACTGGAACGCCGGCTCTTTCAGAGAACCCTGCAAGGTTAGCTAGGGTTGCACTGTGCTTTTAATGCTTTAGCATTAGTAGTGTCAAAGTGTGAAAAAGTGTGGGAAGGCGGTCACGTGCTAGACGTAGAGAACGGATGGGAGAGCTTAGAAGAGAGTGTATATCGATAGATAGATAGATAGATAGATAGATAGATAGATAGATAGATAGATAGATAGATAGATAGATAGATAGATAGATAGATAGATAGATAGATAGATAGATAGATAGATAGATAGATAGATAGATAGATAGATAGATAGATAGATAGATAGATAGATAGATAGATAGATAGATAGATAGATAGATAGATAGATAGATAGTGCAACTGACTGTGGTCTGCTCGCAAACTCCGTCAGTTGCACTTCGCTCTTCGAAGAGGCCGGACGCGGGTCGAGTGAGCTGCTGAACAACACTTTGCGATGTGTTGAACGCGGTTTAAGTCGTGGATCCCGGACCTCAAAGAGGTGCAACGTAATGAATTTCTCTCTCATTTAGTGCTAATTCACCACTATTTTTTTTTCTATTTATTAATTCATTGAAAGTGCTATCAGTCTCTACCAAAACACCGAGGTGAACGGGATACAAAACAGTCAGCTTTGTCCGAAGACGAAGCATTGAAAGCAATGGCAAAGTTTAACCCTGCGCTGAAGGCGTTTCACAACGCTGGCGCAATGAGAAGCGTGCCTCGATGGTGGACGAGAAGAGGCTTAAGGAAAACCATCACGGCTGGTCGGCGTCGAAGTAAAATATTACATAAATTGAGCTTCATGTTCACTATGGTGGGCTGTGCACAAAGCTTCTCAGCAGCAGCGCTTAAAGCCCGTTTCGCATGGTGCGATTTTGTCTGCGAATTCGCACGTGCGAATTCGCAGCTGCGGAAAATAGGCCGCCGGACCCTTCGTGCGTGCGTTTTTTTTTTAATGTTCGGCGTGCTGAACTTCTCTGCCAAAAACGCAGATGCGGTGGCAGCCACTGTTGCGGTGGAAACAGACGACCAATAGTAAGCGGCTCGCTCATACGTCATCGCCAGTCAGAATGCTTAACGAGTATGCGAAAAACGCAGCTGCCGTAGATCCATGTGAAACGGGATTGCGAATTTCGCATCTGCGGAAATCGCAGCTGCGAAAAACGCCCTCTGAAACGGGCTTAATGTGTGTGCGCACACACGCTCGTGGCACCAGCGAAAGCCAGAGAACGCTGCTCCTGGACAATGCAAATACATTCGGTGCTGTTCGTGTCGGAACGAGTAGAAACGCAAATAACACTTCGAATAATTCTTATGCTAACAGAATGCGTATAAAATTCTAGCTCTTATAGTATTACTGAAGGGCCCTGTTATTACTAACGCAAAAAGCAAGAGACGTGAATACGAGCACCTCTCGGCTAACTGCTCCAACGTTCGGCACAGCCGATTCCAATTAACTGCTGTTCGGGGAGAAAAAACATTGCAGCATTCTTTACAGAATCTAAAGTCACCTGTCTTCTGTGCTTAAACCGTGTTATTGCAAGACGTAGTTGCATTTGCATAACGTTCACTAGCGTGGGGTCACTCATGGCACTGTAAAAAGGGTTTAGATTATGTTTTCTGTTGGAGTTAGTAACAACCATAAGTTGGCTTTTATATTCTACCTGTCGCTTTTCATGATCCTTCAGATATAATTTATTCACTAGTGCAGTACACCGCGCCCTTTGGGCACAAACATAGGTACCTGATTATTTTTTAAATCTGTAACAGTAAAAGTAAGCGTGCGACGGAAACATTACAGTTGTCAGGCAACGCTGAAATATTCAAAAATTATCATGTCAAACACACAATATTGATGAAAAAAAAGAAAAAGAAAACACTGAAACAAACCAAATGAAGAACGAGGACAAGACCATTCGCAATAAAATTCAGTTTTGAGGGGGCAAAAAATACGCAATATACACATGGAGTGGCACTAAAGCACAAGAATTTCCAAGCAGGAAAATGATGGGAGTGTATTAGTTTACCGGCGGTACTTAAGTCTTCGCGCAGAAAATGAACGCCTTTCGAAATGAACACAATTTCTCGCGTAAGAGTGACATCCCCCGACGGGTTCTGATCGGGAGTGAAAGGGGAACGTGAAAGTTAAGCGAGCGATGGCAAAGCTGGGCTCTATAGAATTACATGGGTGTATCTGTTCGCGTGGAAGACGTTGTGATACTTTGAACGTATCATTTGGACTAACTTGTGGGGTGCATAGGGTAATGTACATATCCATGTAGTGCCCAGCGTATCGCATATACGAAGAGTTCGATAAATCACATTTTGAGTGAAAGACGAGAAACTTTAACGCATATAGTATAGCGTTTTTGATGCGCTATACAGTGGAGCGAGTTGTCCCTTGCGAATAGTTCAGCAAGCCAATTATTCATTAATTAATCACTGTATTGAATGATCTTTAATTCGAATCATCCCTAATGAAACGTTCGGCACATCATTCCGATAATTTGGCATGTTTCGGTATAATTCTTATGGAATTATTGGAATGCATACGGAAAATTTCAATAGGTATGTTATTTTTTGTACAACTGCACTCTCCATGGCCAGAAATATAAATATAAACAAGTTGTTCTAGTCTTCCTTCATGCATTCTGAATTGCGATTGGGCATTACTGTATTCAGTAAGAGGGAGTATGATGGGAGTAATGCCCATCACTGCGTGGTTGCAGTGATGGGCATTCCTGCATTCCTGTATTAACTACATGCGCGACTCTGTAGCTAGGCGTCGCCATGTATTCGGAGTAAATGATTTACAGCGAGTGCAATGAACACAGGGCAAGGAGATTAAAGTAATCTAATATTACTGAACCCAGCATAAAAACAAGCAAAAGAAAAAAAAAAGGGAAAGAAAATATAAACAGTGAACCACGTGGTAAGTCGCGTAATTGTTTTTATCGCGTTTAATTTTTTTTTCGCCGCCTCATAGTGGCGCCCGTGATAGCTTCCCCGTAACATATGGCCCCTGTAGCTTGATTCACTTCGATGTTGCACGCAGACTTCCCACTGGACCTGTCCCAGAACCTGCTGTCGCCGTCAGCGTCGACTTCGGCGTCATCAGCGTCCCCCAGCTCGTGTCGCGCGTCGTCGTCGACGTCGTCGTCGTCTTCAGGACTTCTCCGGACGCCCGTCTCCATCACCTCGACGTCGGCCTGCTCTTCTTCTTCGTCGCCGTCCACCTCGGAGGCCAACAACGAGAACATTCAGGTACGCGGGGACAGCTACACCGGTTCGAAGACCTTGAGCCGGGATAAACGGAAGTTTCTGTTGGCTGGGGTATAGTCGCGATGACCACTTACTCTATGTAAGTGGTCATCGCATCTATGTGAGGATGGGGGAGGAGACACCAGGGAGGAGACGCTGGTGGTATAGTTAAAATAAAGATGGGTAGCCGCGTGTAACCGTGCACTGCCAGATAATTAACACCCTGGTTCACCTTTAAGGGTGTACATTATTTTACAGTGTGTATCAGGCTCGTGCGCCTCTTCTTTCTTGAGCCGCATGGTATTTGCTACAGAAGCAGTGCTTGTGTTATATGACGTAGTCCGTTCACTCTACAATATTGCAATAAACTAATAAAATTATATGTCACATAAATTATATACAACTGAAGTTGACACGTCACAGTCGGCACGACAGAAAGCGATCAAGATCCTTTCGAGGTATACGTTCAAGTGACCAATGCAAACGACTCTAGACATTCCTTTGCCTCCTTTCGTTCATGTGATTTATTTCTGCGGTTTACATTCCGTTTTTTTTTTCTATGTGCCCATCCGCAATGTAGGATAGCAAACCAGATTGTTGTAGGGTAGCGAGCCGAACCCCCCAGCAACATTCATGTAGTTTCTCTCTCTCTCTCTCTCTCGGTGCTCAAATAAGGTGACTCGATGTATGTCTCTCCTCCGGTTACGCTCCCAGCCCTCCCCCATCGCACTTACATCTCCTTCTCTCCTACGCAGCCGAACCAGGCGAGGAAAAGCAGGGAGAAGAAGCGGCGGCAGAAGTGCATGCTCAGCTGCGAGTTCTGCACCAAGACCTTCGACCGGCCTTCCCTGCTCAGGCGACACATGCGCACGCATACGGGTAATTGGTCGCGTATTTAATTACCACGATTACTTAATTGTAATAATTGAGAAATGTACTACAGTTAATAGTGCGCTAACTTAAGCCGGTTGGTAGGTACACTTAAGTGAAGGAGCAGCGCTTTTGAACGAGACATAGAGCAGACGACAGACACGAGCGCTGTCTTCTCTTGTCTTTTTCAAGAGCGCTGCTTCTTGGCCTTATGGATACAGTTGACAACGTGCGGTCATACGATTCTAAGAATTACGGTCAGTTTCCTGCTCCTAACCTCTCCTGCTACGAGACGCCTGCAGTTCAAAAGGATGCTGGCCGTGGGCGTCGCTGGCTAACACTCCCTGAGCTTAAATCCTGTATAGATATAATCAAATACCTAAGGAAGTGAACTAGAGGATAGCGCAGCGATAGCTTAACTGTCAGTGCACCGTACCTGTAATGTCGAAGATGTGGGTTCCTCTGCTACATGCGGCAAATTATCCTTTGGTGCGCTCTCATCCCCCCCCCCTCCCTTTAATTCAATAGTTCTAAATTTCCATTATTCACAATTAATTTCCCCTATGCGTTCTCTGCATTATCTATCTGTTTCTTCGTTTGGTTGTGATTAATCAAGCCCCTCGGCATCTCCTTTTTCTTCTCGTACAAGAAGTACGATATATTGTGCAAATAATAAACTTGAAACACGGCTTGTTGTCTCGACTAGCACAAAACTGAGAACTGCAAGTAGCGCATGTCATTCATTCATTGATTTGCTGATACATCAAAAAGTGGTGACGACATTCTGTTTCTCGTGGCTTGGCTTGGCCACCCGAGCGATTCTTTGTCAGTAACTGTTATGGTATACTATATACGTGTCCGTTCGCAGGCGAGAAGCCGCACGCGTGCGACGTGTGCGGCAAGGCGTTCAGCACGTCCAGCTCCCTCAACACGCACCGCCGCATCCACTCGGGCGAGAAGCCTCACCAGTGCCCCGTGTGCGGAAAGCGGTTCACGGCCTCGTCGAACCTGTACTACCACCGCATGACGCACTCCAAGGCGAGCGGTGCTCTTGTTGTACATCCTATACACTTTGTGCTTCTCCCCTTCGGCATGATGGTGGCGGGGAGTTTTTTTTTTTTTTTCAGTTTTACACAACTTTAGGCACATTAAGTGGTGATGCGCTACAACCGCATGTAATGCAGGTGTATAGAACAGGGCACGTACGTATTCTCGGACGTTGGCTTTCGGCGATATCACTTTCAGTGCGAGCGCTTATTGGCTGGTTGAGCAAGACCGGATGACTTGATTGATTGGTTGAGCACTACGTCACGCGAAGGCCGAAAGTGATCGTCCAAGAATACGGCCCCAGATTGCAAAAACAAACGACTTCCTGTCCAGTTTCCGTAAGCTTTATTTGTGTGCCACATGATGATTACATCAGTGTGTGTGTGTCCAATAAAGATCGCCTGTTGCAGACAGCATAATTGTTCTCCTTGAGCTGTATTATTCGAAGAGGCGGACATTACCAGCATGAGAAATCAAAACACTTATTCAACTAGTTAACACAAGTTCACTAATTAACTTACAGCCCATATTGCAATTTACGAAGTGTAGCCGGTGAGTTGTATAGACGCATCCACTTGAAATGAATTTCTAGAATGACACCAATTTCGTGATATAATTTACCCAAATGTCGAACAAAATACGTTGGCGGTCTGCAAAAAAGAATTGAGTGGACAAACAGTGCATTTTTTTACGGAAAGTTTGATGGCGCGTATCTCCAAACTCTTGTCATTCTTATGCAAGGCATATGCAAGGCATATTCCAAGTGGATATGCCTTGCAAACTCACCTGCTACAGTTCGTAAATTACCATATGTGCCGTAAAGTAATTAATTAGAAGATAATTAGTGAATTTTAGTTAGATATATGAATATGCATTTCAATTTCTCGTGCAAGTAATGCCCGCGTCTCTGAATAACGGATTAGAACTATATTATCGGCAACAGGCGATATTAAAAAATTCCGTAGAACTTAGAAATGATCACCCCGTATTTTATTTTTTACTCTATATATGTTACTCTATATTATATCTTATCTCTAGGTGCGGACACCTTGATCGTGCCTAAAAGAAAGCATGTTAATTATTGCTACAGGGAGGCTGACACTGTTAAACACATTTTTCCTCATTATTAACTTTTGATCTGTATTTTTAATTCTCTAGCGGCTTCATCAAAAAGTGGGATGATCTGTATTCAAATATTTTTTGATTATTTATGATTGAGATATTATCTAAATATGGGTAATACAGACCACTGAGTTAGCGGGAAGGAAGGCGTTCTATTTCCATTGCGAACCTTGCTCGATCCCCTCTACATACATTGAAGGCAAAAACAATTAAGACTGACGGCGCCAGCAAAAGACACAGCACAGGGAAAACGTCAGGAAGTTCGTGCCTTTTTCCCGCGACGCTAATCTGTTACCGTGAGTTACCAACAACTATATTCCAAACCGACACTTTGGTCAGGAAGCAAGAGATACTGACCAGTGCCATCGTGTTTCGCCTACGCAGGAGAAGCCGCACAAGTGTCCCGTGTGTGCCAAGTCGTTCCCGACTCCGGGCGACCTGAAGACGCACGCGTACGTACACAGCGGGTCGTGGCCCTTCCGGTGCCACCTCTGCGACCGCGGGTTCAGCAAGCACACGAACCTCAGGAACCACCTGTTCCTGCACACCGGTAAGTGTGTACCGCATGTCCAGCACCCGCACTTCAGACGCGCTCTCTCTTTTAATACAGAATCGCAACACTGTATTTCCCTCATGTCGTCAGCAGTTCCTCTTGCGTCAAGTTCTTACACAATGAACAGTAAATAATTAAACTTAAGTTAAACTGCATTGGTAAGTTACGGTTCCTGAAATAACAGAATTGTCAGTCTTGCAGGGAGCTGAAAGCCTTGTAAAGCCGTTCACCCTTGATTGGTGAGTGTTGCCTACAGGCAACGTATCAGGAAAACAAACTTTTTTCTTGCTCAGTTTCGGCTACTGAGCGCCGAGTTTCCTGGCCATGTGTCTTCGGCCAACACTGAATGACGGGCAGTAAGCGTCATTTGTTGGCTCTTAGCAGGAAACACAGGACCAGGAATAAGAAGTTTGGCACGCGACTCGCTCTGTTTGGAAGCACGGTCAAATAGGAGACAGACCGATGCAAGATTTCTCTCTGCGGTAGTGTGGCACATATGACGTAAAGAAAAGGAAATGTGCACCTATGGTTCACATATGACGAGATCTGTGTGCACAATTTCCAAAGGAAACCATAGGTGGCTAACGGGGACCCGCGGAAGCCGCTTGCCGCGTCCAAGTCGGGGCAGGAATACCGTGATGTTCCGCCCTTTCTCGGGTCCTCTGGATCGCGTGTAGTTGTGTATGGAGCGATGGGCTCCGGAGTGCCACTTCCTAGTCGGCTTCGCTGGATAGAGGGCAGTTAGGTAACGCGGGGCATTGCCAGATCATGCGTGCTAAGGAACAATAAATCTTGCTACCGTACGGACAGCTTGAATAGATGTCTGTGAGATACGGCTGAGGAAGCCCCGCGAGGAGAATGAGCCCGTCTGGAGCAAAAAAAAAAAAAATAAATAAATAAATAATAATGTCGCAACATATTTTTTGTTGTTGATTATGCTTATTCTTAATGTCTGTTGCCCATTTATATAGAAAATAAACATTTATTACGCGTGCCGTCATAAAAGGGTTAAAACAAGGAAAAAGTAAAGAAACATGTAAGAGTGAAATACTGACTTCACCATTCCCGCTCTATAGCGCCTCGTGGCATCATGACACTCGGACAGCGTCTACAAGGAACTACATCGATGAACAAGCATTTCAGTGCATTACTAAGTAATATAGGGATCTCTAGGCACATTTTCCCGTAAAAAAGAGAAGCAGAAATGTGCGCGAAATGCTGTGTAATCCGCGACGTCATATTGTCGTACCGACACTGGTTATGCGTTATATTTAAAAACGGAAACTTTGCCCCTGAATTTCTTCTCCAGCAATCGACCTTTTCGCGTCACTGCCGAGTCAAAAAAAATTTTTTTAGAAAGAAGTGCTTCAGCAGACTACACTAATTCTGTCTTGCTGCTTAGTGTTCCTTAAAGCGGCCGTTCACCATCTTCTCTCTTTTCTCTCCTTATATATATGCAAGTAGCTGCTTGCGCTTTAGCGTCTCTTTCGAAAGACTGTGATCTTCTCATGCGCGTCGTCGCATGTACGCTGACATATTCTTTTCACCATCAGCATTTTCTTTCTCTTTCCCTGAACTGTGGTGGCCACCATACCTGTGCGCTTTCCTCCAGTGCAAGGCGGCCAACCGGACGGCTACTCAGGTTAAACTCTCTTCCTTTCAACGCCTCCGTGTCTCCAGTTTCAAAACCTGCGTGATGCAAAACGCTCGCGCACCGCGCTTTTAGTGCACGATGTTAAAGGGACGGTAACTAAAGATTAAATCGTTTCAGATGTATTAGTAAATTACGCTTTTTCAATGCCAAAAAAAGAAAAGCCTACCCTTACCGTGACAAGAAGCTTTGCAAGCCAGAAAAGACGCAAAAATAAAATGCGGGCGGCGAAGCCGCCTTGAAGTCCCCGCACCAGATCGCCGTGACGTCATGGATTTTGACGGCACGTGATAGGGCATATTTAAATTTTCATCGGTAAAGATGATGGACTACATATTGTGTTCGAAAAGATCAAGACTGAACTAAGCAAGTTTCAAGAACCGATATTGAACAACAATGACCGAAATGCGAAAAAAAATTGTTTGAACTAAGTGGCGTCATATTGACGTACGGGTGCTGTGGTCTGGGCGCGAAATTAAAAAAAAAGATAAATAAATCAAATAAAAAAACTAACCTTTATTTTATTTCCTAATAATAAACCACTTACTGCGAAATTAAATCAATTCCAGTTTTTAAAGAGTAGTCTATCATGCCATCTAAACTGATTTATTATTTCTCTTTAGTATCCTTTTAAAGAAACCAAGGTGGTGATCGAAATTACTTCACAGACCTCCGCTGTGGTGTTTCTCACCTCTATTTTGATTTGGGACACTAAACTCACTCACTCACTCACTCACTCACTCACTCACTCACTCACTCACTCACTCACTCACTCACTCACTCACTCACTCACTCACTCACTCACTCAATCAATCAATCAATCAATCAATCAATCAATCAATCAGTCAGTCAATCAATCAATCAGTCAATCAATCAATCAAGCAATAAATCAATCAAGCAATAAATCAATGAAATCAGCTATACCACCTATATAGCTTTAAATTTTGTGCACCCAATTGTTTCAATGCATATCATTTTAGAAGAACTTCTTGCTGGGCGAGTTGGTGCATAGCTGTATCGGGAAGCGTTGCGCGTACAAACTGACAAACACAGGAAAAAGACGTGAACGGATAGAGCGCAAACTTTCAACTGGTTTTTTATTTGTGTAGAAGCCACAATATATAGACTGCTTTGACACGTGCCCCAAAAAGGAAGGGGGGGGGGGGATGGGAGAAGGAGGGGGGAGGGTTGCAAATCAAGCCCACCTCTCTATCCGTTCACGTCTTTTTCCTGTGTTTGTCCGTTTGTACGCGCAACGCTTCCCGATACAGCATAGCATTTTCTTGTCTGTATCGATTCCATCGCCTCTAAAGAAAAGCCGTTCTCCTCATTCTGTCTTCGCTTTCCCAGGAGATCGACCGCACACCTGCGACGTCTGCCACAAGACATTTGCCCTGGCCTGCAACCTGCGTGCGCACATGAAGACGCATCAAGAAGGTACGCATCACACAGCCCGGCCTAAAACACAACGTCACTGGCCACATTGTCTTTTCGGCTTCTGGTGCTACGCGATAGTGAAAAGGCACTGTTTGATCGCTTTCTCTCAGCTGTTTCGTATCTTATTAGTGGCACGATCGAGCAACGAGTGACACTCTTTGTTTCTTAAGAAGTGACTTCCGTTCGACCACTGACTTCCGGTTCGTGCTAAATTAAAAAAAATGTTTTTTTTAATTGAAAATATATCATAAAAGACAAAAACTGTACGAAATCGATGGTTCTACTTAATGTTGATGATATATATGACATCAGAGCATAAGTTTAGTTACAAATTGAGTTAGTTAAGTGACAGTAATAATTAGAAACAATTAAGGAAAGTCTAATTGCCACACACATCAGATACCCACCGCATCAGTAATGGTTTGGCTCCAAGGTTTGGCTCCAGTTCCGTTCGCCCGCTCCTCCGAGTTCGGTTTCCCGCCCCTTCCGTTCGCCATGGAAGTAGACGACGAGGACGCCGGGCCTAGTGTAGTGTAGTGTAGTGTAGTGTAGTGTACTACACTTTAATAACACAAAGTTAACACAATGAAAACGCAAAGTTATCCCAAACAATACACCAGGGTACACCAACGCCGTGGTGCGAGTGCCACTAACAAACACCTAAGTCGAGGATTAGGGTCGCCTCCAGCTTTCTTATGAAGCAGCGGTGACGATCGAACCTCAAGCCATAACCACGAAGGGTCAGATTGCCGATACATATAGGCCGTGTACGCCGCACAGCGTTGAGAGCCGTAGAGTTTGCTAGAATATTTACTAGAGCGAACTCTACCGCTTGTGCCTACGGGAGCTACAAGCACGGTGGTTGAGACCAAGTGCGAATTGCAGTGCACTGGAATATTTCTAAAAAAAAAACTGTGGTTCCAATCCACGCTGTGAAGGTGGTTGGACAGCGAAGCTGTAAACGACACCCACAACGATTACCCATTGTGACGTCACTTGAATTAACACAGGTGGCTCTACAAAGACTGAAACCAGAGACAAGTGAAATGTACATACTTAACCACGCCTTTTATTACTTCACAACGACATTATATTCACGCTGTTCTTCTGGCGTCTTTACTTTCTGTGGTCTACCCATGGTAGCCTGGAATGAACTGAATGAGTTGCTAGACCGTGGTGACGTCACTACGTGATTTCTATGCAGTTGGGTACTTTTCGTATCCACTCGGAGTAGCTTACGCAACCGTAATCTTTACCAGGAAACACACGCGGGCGAAGGAACGCTGTAAACGACACCCACAACGATTACCCATTGTGACGTCATGACGCCACTTGAATTCACACACGTTGCTCTACAAAGAGTGGAACCAGAGACGCTTTTTTCACGAGGGCTTTGAATGACGTCAACCCCTTTCGCGTCGGAGAGTGCTCCGGTTGTTCACACTCGCCTTATCATCCATCATGTGGTTTCAATGCTTGTTTTGTGGTTTTTCTTTTGAAAGCGAGTGCTGGAGCTGTATGCAGGGGCGGATCCAGGTTTTTTCTGAGGGGGGGGGGGGGGGTCAGCTTCTGTCAATGATGATGATGATAATGATAATGATGATGATGATAGTAGCCTTTCTCATTTACCGAAATACACTGTTTCTGCTCACGATAAACCCGCGTTTTATACGACTAGACCAACACCTGTAGCCCGCCGTGGTGGCTCAGTCAGCTCAGGTGTTGCGCTGCTGAGCACGAGATCGCGGGATTGAATCCCGGCCGCGGCGGCGGCATTTCGATGGAGGCGAAATGCAAAAACGCCCGTGTGCTTGCGTTGTAGTGCACGTTTAAGAACACCAGGTTGGCAGAATTAATCCGGAGCCTTCCACTACGGCGTGCCTCATAATCAGAACTGGTTTTGTCACGTAAAACCCCAGAAAGAGGAAGAAGCCCTATAGCGAAGCCAGGTATCGGTTTCTCCGAGCTTATAGGAAAAGGACGTTACCCAATACAGCCATGTGCTTGGCGGCTGTGCCTGATAATACAGGGTGTTCAAAACTAAGATTTATGGTTTTCTTAAAATTAGGCACTGGGAGGCACGCAAAGACCACCTGTGCTAATAACTTATGTGGCCAGGTGGGCACAAAGTGAGAGGATAATTATCGCTGTGAGCAGCCGAATTCACTTAAGTTGAACAATTATTTTTTGTCGACTGCAGTAAGTGGGTATGTTTGTATTGAAAACTTAGAGACAGTAGTGTTTCTACACAGTATCGGTCGGAAGAATTATTCTAGCGTGTTCGTGCTCCGAGATATCCGACTCAAAATTTCTATTGTCGTACTGCGAAGAGTTATGGAATCGACGCGGGAGTGGTTTATGCTTTGCTTGCTGTGGAAGGGAGGCATTTTGAACGTTTTTAGGGTATTGACATCCTGATGGGTGAAGTGTTGTCATGAGATTCGTACATGACAACATCAAACTTGAAACGGCAGTATATATGAAATATTCGTTAGCATAGCTAAAAAGGTTTCTGTTGTTGATGGTGTAGTTGTTGCTTTTGATTTCAATAAAACTTACAATACTTGGAAATCAGCAGTCACTTTATTTGCGTAGCCCAGGAAATGACCATGCCCGGTCGTCTAGTCACCATTACGCACGTGCATTGCCCTCCGGCTTCTCCGCTCGCGTCATTATCTCGGCATGGCAGCTGCCGCCATCTTTACAGGCTGCGCGGTCGCGTGTTACGACAGCGGTTACGGGTTCTTCGATTTCTTTTATTTCTCCAGCCGTCAGGGGAAGGGGGACAGTTATTATCTTTGCCAATGCCTCCGCCGCGTTGTCAGACTAAACGCCGCACCCAACAGCCGCGTCACATCATGGAGGAGCTTTGCGCCAATCCTCACTCTCTTGCATGCGTAATAATGCGAACGACAATTAAAATTTGGAGTTGGATATCTTGGAGAATAGACATGCTAGAAGAATTCTATCAAGTGAAACTGTGTAGAAACACGGCTGCCTCTAACTTTTCAATACAAACATACACACTTATTGCAGTCGATAAATAGTTAATTATTGAATTTTAGGTAATATTCGGCTGCTGGCAGCAATAATTATTATCTCACTTTGTGTCCCCCTGGCCACATAACTTATTTGCCCAGGTGGTCTTTACGTGCCTCCCAGTGCCTAATTTTAAGAACACCATAAAGCTTAATTCTGAACAGCCGGTATATCTAGCCTGTATTGTTTCTTAAAATAAAACTTGGGATGATCTGTCGCAGGTTTGTTATAAATGCGTAAGCACGGGTCCATCTTTGGAGTTCTGTTGGGACATCTTGATTTCCTTAAGAAGATTCTTTGTGTTCGGCTGAGACACCTTCGTTTGCTTTGGAGCTCCAACGCGGCAACCACTACGCTGGTTGTTTACGATATGCGAATCACCGCGTATGAAGAAGACTCACGACGCCACCTACAAGAACGATGTGGCCTATACTCGCGGACAACTTTCTGCGTGGCAATGAAGGGAAAGCTACGGAGGCAAAGCGCGCACAAGCGAGAGCGCTTCTGAAAAGAGTCCCTCGTTTTAAACGACGTTGGTTTAGGCTGGGGAAGAGAAAACATAAACAGCTTATTAGCAACAGTTAAATAAGACAGAGCACATTACTGAGCGTAAAAGTTTACTTATTTTGTGGCTTTTCCCTTCCGCGTCTGGGAAAACGCGAAACCATCGCACGTGAAAGCTGCGTCGATTCAGCGTCCGTTCCGAGCAACCAAAAGCACTGTCAAACGCTGCCGGACTACTTGGCGCGGTAACACATGTGCAGCATCCACGCGCCCGTAGCTTTCCCTTCATTGCCACAGAAAGTTGTCCGCGAGTATAGTAGCCGAGAGCGCGAGCCGGCGTCTACATGTTTTGCTTCCCACGCGGCGTCATCCTTTTACACAAGGCGCGCATCTGCTC
This sequence comes from Dermacentor silvarum, assembly GCF_013339745.2. NCBI lineage: Eukaryota > Metazoa > Arthropoda > Arachnida > Ixodida > Ixodidae > Dermacentor > Dermacentor silvarum. The sequence continues at coordinate 40,308,346 of NC_051159.1, read as the reverse complement.
CCGTTTCTCTAACCACGCGTGGTTAGCGGCCAACGCCCGCGCGCTGGCGTTGGCCGCTGACGTCACGCTCCCCCACTTCGCAGCCGCTGCTCGAGGCTTCGCCCCGCTCCGCGAGAACGGCCACTCAGATAAACGGATCCGACGGCTTTGAGCCTCCTATGCTTAATGTACGACAATAAAACTGCGAAGTTACAATGAAAAACTTGTAGCGTACGAACGGTACTGTGCTCGTACTGGATATTGTCAACGTGTAACTGTGATCACAATGAGTGCTACAGTTAAAGAAAAGTTGCCTATGCGTAGTTCTTAGTTTAGCTGTTAGTTGTTATTATTTATATACGAACACTTCAGCGAGAGATCTCTTTCATTAAGCAGGTTGGTCGCGGAACTGATGACAGCCAATGAGGCAACCGATGACACCCCAATCGGGAACTGAGTTGATCAGTTGCGAAGGCGCTCGCGCGGACATCTGCGTGCTTGGCAAAAGGCACGTCCCCTCGTTCATTCGACGCCACCGATGGAAAGAGTAAGGCACGGCCGGCGCCAGGAGGTCCAAGGTGTTCATGAGAAAAAATAACTACGGCAACTTCGCGATACCACACCCCTACGGAATAAAACTAAGCTTGTGAGCGAGCTAGCTTTACTTCTACATGGCTCATACCACTGGTACTCGCGAAAAATAATTTTGAAGAATGCTGGTGGCGATACTTTTTTGGGGGGGGACAGGGCCATTCCCCTGTCAGCGAGGGGGCGATGCAGAAATCTGAGGGGGGGGGGGGGGGGTCAGGACATCCGGACATCCCCCCTGGATCCGCGCCTGGCTGTATGCAGTATGCCTGATTTTAAAGGAGATATGCTGTTTGTACTCAATTTTTAGCCTGGTGTTTTTTGCTTACGCCGACACGAAAATTTTCTTGGCTGTAGAGGTCTACAGCTTCGCTGTAATATACTCTAGTGCGAATGATCGTGAGTGCATCGATTTGCCAAACCTTTGTCGTTCTGGCATCGAACGGCTTTGTTGATTTGAAAAATATTCATTCACGACAAACTGTCTCGCTATAACTTAAAGAATAACAACGATTCACACTGATTGTGCATGTGTGCATGAAACTTATTGCCTTCGTGCGTTTAGAAAACTATGATGTCATTAAACTTTCGACGGGTAAAGCGTAACAATTGGCGCCGCGAAAACGTCGGAAGCCACAACCACGACGACTAAACAAATCCTCGCATACCCATGGTTCACTCAACGATCGTAGCACCCGAGTTTATACTCTGGGAATTGTTGTAGGAAACTGTCAATAGCTCGTACATACCACGGGGACTCCGAGACGAAACTAGGCATTAAGCTGGTAATGATCTCAAAGGCCCAACAATTAGCCGAACTCGAAGAATAATGAGCTTTGATAACATCAAAATAGGTGTTTTTGTTTGGTGCATACACGCCGCACTGTCGATGTGCTGCGTTTAAGGTGACAGTTCTGGCTGCGCTGCGCCAAGCTGGATGACGTCAGGCATTCAGCCTTCACAAGGCGACCTCCTCCGACGCTATTCCCTCCCTGTTTTCAATCGGGAAATCATGGGAAATGCGTCCGTCGCGCGCGCGTTGAATCTGGGGAACAGCACATCGTACGCGGCTTCGTTCGTGGTTAATGGTTTGAGTGCTGCTGGCCGCCACGCAGAGTTGACTGCCTTTTCTACAGCCCGTGGCGCTCGCTTGCTGCTCGCTGCCATTTGATGGCATTCAGTTCTCGGGCCTCGATACCTGTAAATGTTGTCGCCGTTGCAACGGCAGCACTGCACAGCCTTCACACGCACATGCGCTCAAACAATGGCGTGGCCGCACATATGAAGCCTCCTTCTTCATAGCAGTACTGTGCTCAGTCCCAGAAGTCGTTCGCGGCACTGTGGAAGCTACAAGATTCCTTAGGGCCAAATGCCCCTCGAGATGTGTTCCTCCGCGCCGCGTCGTCGGCCCCGCGGCTGCTGAATTCGCGGCTTACGACATGCGCGTGCAAAGGCCTTATAGAACATCACGCATCACTGTGTAAGGTATCATGTGCCAACTAAAAAATAAAACCCTCTATTCCCGCCATTAAGCAGATATTTACGCCCGGAACTGTATTCCCTGCGCAAGGATATTGCCTGTGTACGCCTCGTTCATTCGGCAGTGCTGCAAACGACTTGTGAGATGGAGTGTACCTCGACGAGCCCTACGCTGCCGCGCGGGGTTTCTAGAAGCGACCGCCTGCCATCACGTACTTGGGTTCGTTTCCCACGTTTCCTCTTTTAGAACGTAGCTCTTAGGCGCGCGTTCCTGCGGCGAGCGTTGGTGTCGGCGTAAACGAGCGCAGTGAAAGACGCGAGGAGGAAAGCGGAGGAGGAGGGTATGGCGAAAGCGTGAGAAAAAAGTTGCAGGTGGCTTAGCTCGGCTATGCCAGGATATACGTAGCGTTAGCAAAGGTTCAGCTGATTATTCTTAGCTTTCCTGGTTGTCTAGATTGTCAAGGATTAGCTTGATTGTCATGCTTACTGCTGCTCCAATGACACACACGCGGTATACGTATTATGTGGCACATGTATATTTATTTTTGCTCAGCGTCACGTTGCTTCTCTATTGCCACAAAGACGGCTCGGTGATCAGTGAAGTAACACGCTGCCGTCTCTATGGCCCCAACACAGTATTTGGCTCTATGGCCCCAACACAGTATTCCTCCTACGCTCAACCGCTAATTGCCAGGTAACTACTTCGGGATCCGATGAGTCAAGCTTCTCCGTTCTTCTGCGCTGTTGAGCAGCATTTGCGCTCTCCTTCTCCATGGCTATACCACACTGGCAAACGCCAGTCAGAAGCGCAGCGGCTCCAGCGCAGTGTCAGACGGCGACTGCACAGCGAGCGCGCGCCGGCGCCAGTGCGTCTACCACGGCTACGACGTCACTCCTCTGGAATGCGCAGACCGGCGGCGGTGAGTCGCGCGCGGCGGCGGCGGAGTGCGCGAGAGGTGCCGGCTCCGGTGCGCAAGCCGTGTGACATCACTGATCCTTGCGCATGCGCAGCACGGCTCTTGATGTGCCGCGCGAAACGGGCTTGGCTAGGCCAGTGTAGCTAACGCTACAAAACGCATAGTGCGGCGACGATGGCTACGAGAAGGCGCCGGAGTCGTAGTTTGGAATGTCTGCCTGCGGCGGCTGCTGTGAATCGCGCCCACGCGTCACCCACGCGCCTCCTCTCGCCATTTCCAGATCACCGAGGCAGTCGCGCCGCACTTCGCTCCGTTCGCAACGTGCCGCACGAGACAGATTGTCCGTGCCAGCCAATATATTGCGGAATGAGAACACATATAGAGCTGCGCTCGAATTTCGCACTAGGGAGTATCGTAATCGTCAGTGATTTTTTTTTCACAGCAAAAACAATTTTTTTCGAGGTCTCCCGTAGACATTTGTTCCTAGGGAATTACATCCTCGCCCGACATGGCGGCAATGGCGGCACACGGCCTGCCCGCTACTGGCCGAACGATAGTAGCCGGGAAGTGAACGGTGTTGTTCACTACCGTTACCCTACATCTCACCACGGCCGCAGATATCGGGTGTTATCTCGGCGGCCTTCTTTACCGCACAGACACCTCGTCATTGCCACCTTCGTGTATTATAGCGTGCTTCAGGCAGCGCGCTATGCAGTTCGCGCCTTGAAACAATTGAAACACATAGACGTACACAAACGGACGAGAGTGTCAAATTGCTTACTTTCATTATACTAAATGGTGAAAAATAAACGACGAGATAGACACACATCAGTCATCGCACGGAAGAGGTGCCGCTCATACTATAGAGTTGTGCCACTGTTATGTGGGCGAAATTAGTTTGGTAACCGGCTCAAGCAAAACGTTGTGCGCTACGCATATGTGCGCCTGTCAGCCCACCGCAACCATGTGGCTGTTGACCATTTCCTTTTTTATTTTTATTTTTTTTTAAATCGATAGCCTCAAATGCCTCATCAGACGGTATACCCTTGAAAACGCGGCGTGCGGTACAGAAAGTCACGTGAGCTCGCTGCGCGCTCGTGCCACTGCTCGCGCGTTCGTCTTCTTCCACAGCTGGCTGCGATGCCGCTCATCATGCCAAAAAGATAAAGTTAATTAAGATAGAGTTGATTCAGGCACTCGAACCAACGACCTTCGGTGGGAGTCTAACCCTCGAGCGTTTATGGGAGTCGAACCCACGACCTTTGGTGTTAAGGCGAAGTTAATTATAAGGCGCAGTTAATTAATATATAGTTAATTGAGGCGCTCGAACCCACGGCCTTCGGTGGGAGCTCGAAAACAAGTAATAAGAAGTAACAACGCATTCGAATGAGAATGTCAAGTAACTTAATGAATGTCTCTTGAGCGCGCAGGCTTTCGCCTTCACCCTCTTCGGTGTATCCTAAAGTGACTCAACTTTTTTAAGCGCAGCATAATTGGCTGCCAGAAACATAAATCGCGAGATATTAAAGAAGCATAAGCAATGATGGACGAATGTTCCATGTGAACGGAACCTTCGCAAAAATAAATATGGGGCCGAATTCACAAAGCTTTCTGTGTTCTATTTGCCGTCATTGTTAGCAGCTTTTGCTAATCATATGTTCAGCATCAGGATTGGCTGAAATTTTCTCTTACGAAGAATATTAGCTTAAGAGCTTTTTGGTGAATACGGGCCATGCTTCCCAAGCATATAGCAGAAAGACAGACAGCGAGCGTCAGTCAAGTGGCTTTGGGATCATGTGCTCATAGTAACTCGAAATTGCAATGAACTTCCCTTGCTGCATGGTGCATGCAGCAAGTGAAGTTCATTGCTGAACGCATGCGCATTTATGTGCCTCACTCAGCCCAGTTGCCACGTAGAGAAACCCCTGCACAGTATGAATTAACAATTCCCCCAAGAAGCAGCATTACTGTGCTATACCCGTATTCACATTCGGGCCTACGATGCGCCGTGGTGGATCAGTGGCTGTGTGAGATTGCCCTACTGTGCACGAGGTTGCAGAAGTGATTTGCGTCATTCATGACACCGTTGTCCTGGGATGACAACGCTAAAGGCAGAAACTCTCTGATTGACATCGGCACTGCTATCGTTACTTTACTGCGGGTAGATACATGGATGATGGCGCAATTAGAAAAATGAAACAATATCATACAATCTTTAGCGACACACGAAGCAGATATATATATATAATATATATATATATATATATATATATATATATATATATATATATATATATATATTAACATTCAAGAAGGGCAACAAGGACCTATAATTAGCGCTGACATTTCTCCTGCTTCGCTGTTCCACGACTTGAACGATAACATTTACCAAGTAACCTTTGGAAACTCGGCCTCGTGTAATAATCTTGCTTTCACAGAAAGTTCAACTCATTAGAGAGCATCATTTTTTTTGTTCGTCTGCGCTGTTGGCGACGTCAGCGCCACCGCGTCCTAACACAGCGGCTGTCATGCAGATTGATAGAAGTCACTTTTTGAAGCTTAAGTTAACCTTTACGTAGACATTAAAAGGGGCGCGCGGGACCCTCACGACTCTGAATAGAGACTTCCTCGTGTCACCTTCATCCATTAATTATGGCTGTGCTGTCTATTCATGACTGACTAATATCTTTTTCTGAAAACACGGCGCAAGCTTTGTAGAAAACGGCACAAACTTTGCTATCTGTATCCTGTTTGTGACATAGACAGAGCGCCGCTCGGGTCGCTTACGAAGCATTTAAACAACATATCGGAATATACAGGGTGTTCATTTTTAGCGTTACGGAATTTTAGAAATCGCCCTGTGGCAGGTAGCATAATTCTCCTCGTTGAGCTGGGTTATTCGATGAGGCGGACAGTAGATAGCACGAGAAATCGTAACACATATTCATCTAATTAACATAAATTCACTAATTAACTTCTTAGTTAATTACTTTACGACACATATTGCAATTTACGAATTGTGGCCGGTGAGATTGTCAGGCGTATCCACTTGGAATGAATTTGCAGGGTGACACCAGTTTGGAGCTACTATACAGCCATTTGAAGTCAATTTGGGTATTTTCCTTTTCACATCGCTCGAAGGTGTTACCATGTACAGGTGAGGTGAAGCATGGTGTTCCTCATCGGTGTCCGTTGGCGCGCAGGCTGCCCCCACGTGCAGTGTCAGCGCTGCCGCGCTGAGTTCCCGGTGTCCAGCCGCCTGGTGGTGAACGGACTGTGCCAGCAGTGCACGCACCAGCCCACGCTGCTGCCGCCGCCACCGCCGCTGACGGTGGCGCACCAGCAGGACTTCTCGATCCGCAGGCTCGTCAGCCCCTAGTCACCCCCGTAACCACGAGGACCGAATCCAGCTATACGTGCCTACGACAGCCTAGACTACGCGGCTGCAGCCTGCACAAAAGATGGCGCGCTGCTGACGAACAGTGTGGTGTGCTAAGAACGAACAAGCGACGCGCATACTCGACCTATACACACTACGTGCCACGAAAGACCTCGAAATGTGTGTCGAGGTTTGGAAGAGACCTTGTCTGAGGAACTGTGCCTTCAACAAAGTTTAAGTGTCGAGTATTAAGCTGCAACTGTGTGCAGAAAAAATAGGCAGTACGTATATACAGCCGAACCCCGGATATATAGAATCTGAAGGAGATCACAAGAAAGTTCCATATATGGGTATTTCGATGTATAAAATACAAAAATTTATACAGCAACTTTCAAGGGAATTTTACTGCTGTTCGTTATACACAGCATTTCATTATATGTCAGTTCGATATATCCGGGTTCGACTTATTCATTTCGGCAGAGAGAGAGAGAGAGAGAGAGAGAGAGAGAGAGGAAAGAGAAGACGAGAGAGCGACGTTAGACATTTTTCACCTTCCACCGTTGTCCGTCTTGCAATGGTCAGCGTGTATCTATTCAGTGGCGAGCGGTGACAATGGTTTACACTGCACCTTCAAGGACGCGAAAGCTCAAGTTTCCCGCGTAAAACGGTTGTTCCAGGCTTTGGCGGTGCTGCGCAGCCGCTCATTGACTTTTGTCATCGCGCAAGTGGATATGCCAGCTTGAGTTGAGTATATGAGTGTCTTTCGCGCCGCCTCGCTGTGAATAATTGCCCATTGAACCTCGCGTTCGCTGAGCGAAGCAAAGATTGCACACGTATAGATCGTAACTCATCGTTTACTCTGCATTTTCCGAAGTGCTCCACCGCTCCCGACATGGTAAACGCTCGGGACGAAAGATTCTGCAACTGCCATAAGTAAAAAATGAACAGAGAAACAATAATATTTTTTTGACGCACTGCCTCTACAAATGTCGTCAGAAATCTAAGCCTGTGGACAGTTCTGTCGTAACGCAACAAGACTTAACTGGCACACCTTTGGCTATATGAAATAGTCACCTTTGGCTATATGAAATATAGTCAAAAGAAGCGACCGTGTTAAGTCGCTCCTTCTCTCCAGAGTTAAATGTTGCATTTCAATACACGCTCTTTATAGTCTGAAACCTCCTCACCCGCGTAAAGGTTGTGAGGACCACGACACCGTTCGGCGCGTGCCTATATGGTTAACAGGGTATACATATACGGAAGCGTTCATGCCAAATCTCTATGTTCACATCATGCAGCCACATTGCGTGAAAGAAAGGATCACAGTACAATATGTGTGCATAAAGAAGTGATAGGTCGCCTAATGAATGGCGACGTGCTACAAGAAAAAAGAAAAAGAAAGTAAATAACCGAAGATGACGTAATGGATGAAAGCTTCACTAAATTATGTTACTGCCCGTATTGGACTATTAATTCAACAGTTTCTGATCGTTGCTGCGATGGCTAATGTAATACGTCGCCATTTTAGGCACTGGTGCTCAGGTCTTTCGCGCCCAAAGTTATCTTCGATAAATCTACCGTGCGCTACCACTGATCACTCATGTTGATATTGATGTGGCTTCACCCTGCAGACCGGACGGGCGCAAGTGCTGCCCTGTAGCCATTATAACAAAAATGAAAGCAATAAAATAATGTGTTATGAAAGAAAGAAAACAAAAACAAAACAGGAAAAAAAATTGAAAAAAAAAACTAGAAATTGTCACTATCAACTGTACGGTCTAACTCGCTACCCTCGACACGTGCATGATAGTGAATGAAGGACAGCATCCCACCTGCTGAGTATCTGTGGCACTATGAAAACATCGCTGGTAAAAAGTCTAGCGGATGTCACGAGTTTTCGCCGATGGCATTCATCGCACGCCTTCTGGAACTGCTTATTCTGCAAGACGCGTGTCGTAATACGTTTGTGCATAAGATGTTTATTATACACGCCTTTTCTTACTAATCGTTCACCTTTTTTTTATAGTGTAAAGTACCAAACGTTTCCGTTCACTTGCACAACTGCACCGTTGCGCACCATGTGTGGCACATGGCATCGTTAGTTGTTGTTGCTTCATTCGCTCTTTGTAACGGCGCCCTGCCATATATTGATGTCCGCATCACGTTTGTTCGCCACGTACCTGTCAAGTGATAAAATTTCCTGACGAGTGGCGCCAGGGAAACAATAGCGATACTTTATTGCAGGGTTTTCAGACCAAAAGGGTCGCATGCAGCTTCCTGAACCAAAGAACCATTTGCTTGGCAAATTATATACGCTACCACTGCGCCGTGCAATGTCTCGCGCTTTGGCCAAAAAAAACCAGCGAAGCTAAATATAGTTTGTAGTCTGTGCGTGTGTGTGTCTATGTTATTGTGACTGTTATGGTTGTGAGCGTAAAAATTTGCTTCCACTGAAGCTCAGAGAATTTTCATACGGCGGAAAAGTAAATGTGTACAAAGAATAGTTAGCAGGCCTATAGCCGCACCTTCCTGGTCATGACCCAGTGTTTGCGCCCATGTGATTGTCAATAAAAGAGTACAAAATATTTCGTCCTTGTTTGTGTATGTTTGTGTATGGATACCTTGAAATACTTAATGCGTAATGCGTAGCGCGCGCGCCCTACATCTACATGCATGTCCCGAAGTTAATTTAGGTGTTCGGTGCTCACGTGTTCGTTCTTACGCGTTATTTTATTATCTATATATAACGCACAAGACCACGCAGTGGAAAGCATCGAAACTGAATTGAATTGACTTTTATTTCACATTCTTACTTGGGGAGGGCCGAGGCATAAAGCTGCCATAAACAGCTTGACGATCCCGTCAACCCATACGGCGTGGCCACAACGGCAAGCAGTACGCATGATGACATAAAATAAAAAAAAAGAAAAGATCTATGGATATTCGCGACAATTAAAACAAATTTCAATATTATAGTAACAACACAGAAGTATTAAAATGATATAGCGAACTACATGTAGTGAAAGAAAGAAAGAGCAGCAATGAATTAAAAAAAAATGCTAGTACAGCAAAAAACTGTCAGCCCTTCCACTTTACTTAATGACCACAGGGACCATCGCCTTATGGTCGCTACGGTACACCGCCATAGCGTGTACGGCAATGGTTTGCACGTTCTTCATAAACACGCCACCGACGCCGCGCGCGTTCGGTGCGAATGCGTGCGTGCGTGTGTGTGCGTGCGTGTGTGTGTGGTAACCAGTAGGCAAGGGATTTGCGAACGTGTGATAGCACTACACTAGTTAGGTATCTTCTGCGTATCTCTAAGATGTCGCATGTGAACGACGCTTACTGCATTGCATCTGGCTTACAAAACCAACTATAGCCGCGGCGTGCGTGGTGTGTGTGCGTGCGTGTGTGTGTGGTAACCAGTAGGCAAGGGATTTGCGAACGTGTGATAGCACTACACTAGTTAGGTATCTTCTGCGTATCTCTAAGATGTCGCATGTGAACGACGCTTACTGCATTGCATCTGGCTTTACAAAACCAACTTAGCCCGCGGCACGCCTAACGGCAAATTGAAGGTAGCGCGAAACACCAAGGACAGAGAAGTAGAAAGGACACTACAAGCGCTTGTGGTGTCTATTCTACCTCTATATCCTCGTTTCGCGACACCTTCAGTTTATTATAGAACCGTGCTGACGCGCGTTCCGAGGGACCGTAATAAAGTTTTATCATACCCTACCGTACCAACTCGCCCAACTGGCAGCCTCACCTCACCTCATGAGTTTGTATTTACCGCGTTTTACTGGTTCGCCCAAGAGCCGCCTGGCGCCGCGCCGGGCGCATCAACCGCCGCGCCAACAAGTGGTGGCGGAACGCACTCGTAGCAAACAAAAAGAATAAAAAAGATGCACGAGAGCCTGTCAGCTCTCGCGTATCTGCCTCGCCTTTGTGTCGATCGTCCGGACATGTGACACGAGAAGCATCGACATGCTACATCTCATCTGCCGTGTCTTTGACATTGTGAGTGCTATCGAATCGCCCAGTTTGCGCAAATGTGTGATAGGCGTGATATTCCGCCGAAAGTAACTGCCTGTTTCGGAACTGTCAGTGGCCGCTCTCTGCAGTGCGTTCTAGCACCAAAACGTAAACGGCATTGTGCTGGCCTTAGCAAGTTCGCAGCACGAGAGAGAACGCATCGAATATGCGCATTACCCAGATTGACACTATTTCGACGGAACAATACAGAAAATACAGTTCACAGAGGGATTGATCGAACTTGCAATGCTATGCTCACAACCAGCGTTTGTGACTGCGTGCTTGCCATAAATCGCGAAGTTGATAAAGTGTGTGTTAGCATTCGTCGATTTCCATTGCCTTGTCGCGTTGTCTATTTCCTCTTATTTAAGGTGATGAATTATTTGCCGCCGGCTGCTTAATCAAGTAATTCATTTCAGTGCTTTTCGTTTGAGCGCTCAAATGAGATCGTGTCGTACGAACAGGTATTGTGATTTTATTTCAGCCATAGTGCACCTCGATCACGTTTCAAGAAAAGATTGTCAGCCAGCGCTTACGCTCTTGGACATCATGCCGACAAAGGTGACGTAGAACGACGTTCCGCGCCGTGTTCGAGTGTTATGGAAGCAGTGAGAGTGGTCAATGAACACGTGCAGTACAATCAGCTGGATGTTGCATGCCGTAAGAAAATCTTCCTATGTACAGTTAACCACAAAAGTTTACGGACCACGGAACCTCAGAAAACGTTCAATTTCCGAGCAATCTGTAACAGTAGTCAGTAAAACCGATCATCACAATGTTGTTCACATATACTGGTAGAGGCTGTAAATGCGAATACTAGGCTGCGTTGGTGAGGCTGCGCAGATATTCAGCTTTTTCTCAGATCTTGTGTTCCGTAAAATTTTGTAGTTGACTGTACCATGTGGTCTGTAGTGCTACACACGAATTAATGCGTGAATTACTTGTTCACTGACATAGCTGCTTTATGCAGCATGCGAATGGTCACATGTGTACAGTTAGATGTTGGTTTCAACTCTGCCTGTCGCAGTTGGCTGGGAGATATTTGAAGTTGTCTGGGGAAGTTTGTCGAAATACCTGATTCACACTACATTGTGGACATTGTGCATGTCATAGACAAATCAATGGTTCAATAATTTTCTAAATAATTTTACAGGCTGCATGCAAATAACATTACTTGGAAAATTAATGTAAAATATACATAAGCTATGAAATCAAGCACCTGAGGAATGTTTCTTTAGTCAAGGCTGTGCTGTGTACTGCATGTCCCTGAGAAACACCTGAGAAAAAGCAGATATATCTATATACCTGTGATTCATAAAAAGTATAGCACACCAACCACTGAAACTTTCTGCCTATACCATCAGCCACACACGAAATTTCTTGCTGCATATGAAGTAGTGAATTAGCTTAGCAGAAGGGGAGTAAATTAAATTTTTGCTGTTTTAGTGTCCCAAAGGCAACTCGCGCGTTGCAGTGTGGGTCTGTGGAATAATTTCTACCACCTGGGAATCGGAATGGTGGCGGACTGAACTAGTTGGTATTCCATTGTTTTTGTTGCAAGTACAATCAGCTGGATGTTGCCAGCTGTAAGAAAAAGTTTGTACGTGCTCGGTGGTCTGTAGTGCTGTGCACGAATTACCATGTGAACTACTTGTTAACTAACCTAGCAGCTTTGTGCAACTTGCGAATGGTCACATGTGCTAGTTAGGTGTTGCTTTCAACTTTGCCTGTCCCGCTTGGCTGAGTCATGCTTAAAGTTGGCTGGGAAAGTTTGTTGAATACCCGACTCAAAGTACATTGTTGACATTGTGCATGCCATATACAAATCGGTGTTAATAATTTTCCAAATAATTTTACAAGCTGTATGTGGTAACATTATTGGGGAAAGTTTAAACCAATCTTTATCTGTTGTCCTGCTTTACTGCTGCGCACCATACGCCCTTGTGCCTGGGGTTTCTCAAGGTGCACACAGAGCAACGGTACACATTAGTAATAATAAACAGGAAATGCCGATCATCACTCGCATGCATGTGCATTTTCTGCTTTTTTTTTTTGCTTCCAGCTCAATTTTCACCGCAGTCTTGAATCTTGCTACACATCTAGGTATTTTGTAGCAAAATAATTTGATATATCTAGTGCTGCTTCTGTGTACTTTATGTTAACAGTGGGGTGCGCAAATATTTGAAAACCTTGAATAAGAAATCGATTTACTTCTGGTTCACTCGGTGCTCAAATTAATAGTTAATGTTCGAAACACTGCATATTTATTGAATAGATTTAGAATAATTAGCACCAATATGGAAGCATTAGAAAAAGCAACAACAGCGAGGGATTTATTGTTTTCATTTCCATCCTTAGACTACCCGAATCTAAAGCATACCCGGTGATAGTGTGCTACTGTGGGTACAATCTTTATTTTAGTGCGATGTTCATGCTTATTGCTCGTGTCACACCGATGCTCATGTGCAAGCAATCTCGTATTATAATACAGTTAGGGGCTTGGTTTATCTATTGCATTTTATCGCAATGTGTTCTGTTGACCATACTCTCGGCTATAATCTGGTACTCTTGCCTTGCTCGGGAACCTGCAATTTTTAAAACGTGTTGCTTTAATTTTAATTCCTGACCTTTATTTAAGAGATTGTGACAAAATAGTGCATTGAATACTATAGTCTCTGCTATATGGGAGCTTATTTCAGTGCACAGCGACAAAACAGGACCTCAAATACTCTGTACACTCACTGCTGTATCGGAACTTATTTTAAAGCATAGCATTCTGATGTTGAGAACAGTTTTATGTTTCAAGCAAAATGTTGCAGAACTCGAGCACTTTATTGAAACCAGCTGACTTGTGGAACAAATATTCGGTTCATATTTGGGTTTTATTTAGTGACATAACTATGTGATGCATATTTCATTTGGTTTTAAACTTACTATTCTCAAGCCCCTCGTTAATTGTCCCATTCTCCTAACTAAACTTTGGCCTCAGAGGCATGGCCTGGTTTTTACAGGTCAGAGATGACTGCCAAAAAGATTCAAATTGTTGTGCTTTCAGTTTTGTTGAACTGCAGTGTCATGGCTATGTTGGCAGGTGCTGAAATCATAAGCAAATGAAAGAAGTCAGAGTTCTGCTTTATTTATCTTAAGAACAATAAAAAGAGAAACGTAATAACATGTACACAAAATTAGGAATAGAATTTAGATTTATTATTGTATATTGCAATGTAATTGCCTAAGGATTTCCTAGCAGCATTTTGTGAGTTCACCAACGGGCGCAGTACACAAGGTGTTCCTGGTAAATTTCTGACACCTCCGAAACGAGCTTTATTTACTTGATAAAAGTCAATCTCGCAATATTCAGGCAATCACTGGCATACTGTGGTGCACTCTGGTGCTCCTTTACTCACTGTAATTAGGGTTGTGGTTGCTGATTAACTTAGCAAAATTAATTTGATGTACTTTAGCTTTGCACGTAATTACGGTACATACAGGCATTATTTATTTACTATACCCTCAGGGCCATACGCATTAGGGAGGAGAGTGGTTGCAGCAAACACAAATGTATGAATGAAAATGCAGTGCTACTAGAAAAACCAAATACAGAGGCTTCTGATTACACAGTTCCGGCTAGTGCTTCACAACATAGTCAAGAAGTGGTTACAAAAATGCACAATATATACATAAGTGGAGTTGGCTACAAATTTAGAGTACAGAGACATCCATTTGCACAATATTAGCTATAGCTGCTCGAAGTCATTGGTTATATATAGATGCAATTTCAGCTGAACAGTGGTTCCAGTGAACGGATGAGCAAAAAGAACTAAACTAAAAAAAGGTAAGCTTTAGTGTGACATAATCCAAGGCCACCCTTGGATCGGTGATTGATTCAAGGAAACGTGTTACAATTGAGCAGTACGTTCATTGTGCAGTGTTCAATGATGGTACAGCTTGGTAAAAATAGTTAAAACATATCCACGATGAGGCGATGGGGGTGTGAGCACTCTGCTAGTTTTCATAGCAGAAATACTTGTGTTTATATTGTAACTGCAAAATATGAAGCGAACTGAATTATTCTGAACAAGCTCTAATGAACTAATTGCTTTTTCCACAGTGGAATCCCATTCATTGCTTGTGTTTAATTTTGAACATACTACTCTCTTATAGAAAAGCGGTTTTTGGGACGAAGGAGCTGTTGAACCTTTATCAGTGCTGATTTGTTTGCCATTTTGTTTGAATTCAGGGTGACCATCCATGCAATGGAAAGGAGGACGCATGTAAATCGAACACTGTGAAGTCTGAACAGGTGCCCAGTTCTACAAGCCTTATACACTGCAAAAAAGCCTCAGCACCATTATTGTGTCCTGTCTGCAACAAAGCGTTTGGTCGAAAATATCACCTGGTGAGGCACCTGCAAAATGCAGTCTGCTCTGCAGAACAGAAGCTTTCTTTGCCGTGTCCTACATGTGGCAAAATATTTTCCTCGAAGGTAAGCGTTTTTTCTGCATTGGTAATAAATATTTGCCCACCAGTGAGGGCTGTCCCAATACTGTGTAAAAACATTTAGCGCATAAACAGACAAACACGCAATAAAAATTGCAGAACATAAGCACTACTATCAACTGAAGGTTTATTTCAGGGAAATATTGAGTGATATGTGGAAAAAAGTTGTGCATGCACTAACATGCGAAGAATACCTATACAGCAATAACACGAACATAGCAGGTATGTTGGTCCAAACAGGGCTAGGTCACAAACTGATACAGGATGGGGAATGTGTGGCTATCATCCCGCTCCAAAATTCAAGCATGCTTACATGCATTCGCATGTAAGTTCATGTACTAACATTTTTGGTTATATAACCCATGTTTTCCTGAATAAACCTTCAGTTGATAGCAGCGCTTATGCTGTGTTTTCTTCCCTATGTTTGCCTGTCAGCATTCGGAAATTTTAAGGCACATCTTGAAAAATGCTGCACAGTGTGTTGATAGCAGCGCTTATGCTGTGTTTTCTTCCCTATGTTTGCCTGTCAGCATTCGGGAATTTGAAGACACATCTTGAAAAATGCTGCTACAGTGTGGTACTAGAACACTGCAAAGAAGGAATGAATTAGTAGCCCTAGGAATAAATGTCTGCTACAAGTTCTGTATGACCTTATGTTCTATTTACCATGGAACTCCACCTTATTTTTGTAGCTCGTACATTTTCATGAGAGTGCCACTTTTCTAGATTGTGAATGGTGTTGACATGTGGGCACTCTTTCAGGCGAAACTCGACTACCACATTACTGTGCATGGCATGGCATCAGAAAATTGCAAAACGTCTCCCCTCAAGCGGTTTGAGTGCAACCAGTGCGGTCGTCTCCTTTGGTCGCAGTCTCAGTTGAAGATTCACCAACGAACCCACACTGGGGAGCGACCGTTCACCTGCACCGAGTGTTCCAAGACTTTTGTCTCCCTGGGTGCTCTAAACAAGCACAAGCTTTCTCACTCGGAGGAAAAGCCCTTTGTATGTCCCCACTGCCCAGCCAGATTTTCCTTAAAAGGCACGCTCAACAGGCACATTCCCACGCATACAGGCATTCGTGCTCACAAGTGTCCCCACTGCCCCAAGGATTTCATCCAGGCTGTGGCACTTCAAGCCCACCTTGTTACTCACACGGGCAGCAATGGTTTTCCCTGCCGCGTGTGCGGGCACATGTTCTCCCGCAAGGCCCGCATGAAAGAGCACGTGCTGTGTGTTCACGAAGGCCAGCGCAAGTTTAAATGTGACTTATGCGCCAAGATGTTCTCTCGCAAGGATGATCTCACCACCCACCAGGAGCACAGGCATGGCCTTATCGGCAAGCCTCTAGGTGGTCTCAACCCGGCATGGAGCAGTTTGACACTCATGACGATGGGCTCGGGCAGTTTGTCACCCCCCCGTGCTTTCGCTCAAGATGCACTCTTAAACGACTCTGTGATAACTCATCAGTCAACGCTAGATATGTCGCCTGACTCCTACAGTACGGCTGCTCGTATGGAGACAAAACAGCATAAGCATAATGTTGTAGGTGACAAACGTACAGCACACGATGCATTCCACCGAACTCACACTAATGACAGCCATCTACATGGTAAAACATTGTATGTTAAGCCATCAGGTATGAATGAAAATTGTAAGAATAAAAGTCTGGTTGCTCTTGAAGATAAAAGTTTCCATGAGAACGGTGTAAGAGAAGCGCTCCTGTCTCAAGAGCACGGCGCTAATGCTTGCACTGTAGGCAACCAAAGCATGGCAATGAAACATTCATCTACATCTAATGTTTCTGCAAGCTCTATGCAAAGCAACATTTGCCTTAAAAGTGAGGAGTCATTACAGGAGTCGGAGGAAAACTGCGATGGTCTTAAAAACCGCATAGAGGAGTTTCTCTGCTTCCTAATTGAAAAACCCATACTCAAGAGATTTGGGTGGCCCAGTGCACACTTAAGTGACTTGTTGGAGGCTGTGATCCGTCACTGTGGCTGCAGCCCATCTGAGTCTCAGTTTGACTCTCTTGCCGATAAGCTCAGAGAAAACTGCAAGGTACTTTTTACAAAGGTACTTGAAGATGATGTTGCTGGGAAGCTTCTTGATGATGATGAGACTGTTGATGTTGTACTTGACAAGGTTCTAGAGTTAGCCAGGCTAAGCTAACTTGTATGACAATGCTTTGTAATGTAGTTGATATCTTTTCTTACACCGCCGGAAATCGTGAAGACTCTGATATTTCTAAGAAATGGTGGAATTAAGGAGCCCTGTGATTACTGTTGCTTATTATTTTCTTTCATTAGACAATTAGAGACTTTACAGTGGAGAGGTTTTGCCACAAACAAGCGTAAATAATCACTAGGAAGCGATTAAGTTTCTTTCTTTTCAATGTTAATTTTGATGTCTCTTTCTCATTGTGTATAGTATTCGATAGGCAAGACAGCTGTGGCAGTGTTAGTAGTTTGAATTGTGATTCATCAATTATAGTTACTAAGTTGCTAATATAGCAGTTGTATGAATGTCAAAGATATGATTGCTGAATGTAATTGGTGTGGAAGATGATATGTACAAAGCTTGATGGGAATATGATGTCCGAAGCACATTGGGAAAGATAGTCAATTCAAGGTTTATATGTTTGTTGCAGTTCAGTTTTCTGAACCTATTTTGGTGTGGAACTCGTTTTTGGTGTAGACCTTTGTTTAATGATGTTCTACGTGATCGTGGTAGACGTGTAGGTGTACACTTCCATTTTTTTTTAATCGAGCTTTAAGCAACAACAGTATTGTGTGGTTTAATTTTAATAGCATTCCCTTCACATTCCTTGTCTACTTCTAGTTGTGTGAAAGATCGAGTATCTTGAGACCTGATGTCGGGTCACTGAAATGCCCAGATCTTTTTTGAAGATCACTGCTTATAGCATGCCTATACATTTCAATGCTGTGGCCCAATTAATGCAGTACTTACAATTCTTTGAATCCAGATAAAGGCATCTGAAACTTACTTTGATACGTAAATCATGTGCAAACTGGGGCTCTGGAAGTGTATTCGGCAGTGCAGGGGGCAAGCACTGGGATTCATTTCGTCTGCACAAACTTTTTTTGTCACTTCGAAACAAAGGCCTAATTTACTATAGTAGAGGGGTAGTCAGCCCTTCGGACTAGGGGGTAGTGCCCCCTTGCAGTAGAACCTGTCGGAACGCCCCGCCCCCCATTTCTCTATCATGGAGCCCCCCTGTATGCAGATCCTCACCGCAAGATCGACTGGATCTCGACTTGGTATATTGCTCAAAAATGTCCTGTCCTGTGCTCGTACCAGACATTCATTCCAAGTGCATTTCAAACACTTCGACGTGTGCATAGATACCATTCTAACGCAGGCTATTTACAAGGCTGTGTTCTGCTCATTCCTCTTTTTTTTCTTCAGTCTGTGAACATGTCATGCACAAAAAGTCCAGCTCGTGAACATCCATTTCTCTTGTCTAAAATTCAGTAGTCATTCTGCCATGTGCAAAGTAGCATAACTTAAATGACTTTCAGGGAAATGTCAGTGCTGTAACTTTGTCAATCTTAGAACCCTTCTTTTGAAGTGGATAAAGGACCAGGAGCATTGAACACATGTATGAGCAAATGGCTTATCTGTGCAAGAATCTTGCTGATATTTCTGATAGGTTTTGCTTTATCACTACTTTATTTGACTTAACTTATGTAATCCAATGGCTAATAATATTGATGCGAAATAAGTTGGCACGTGATGACACTGGCCTCTTAATGCGAGAATGACGAAGTTAGTGGTTGCGCGCGCTCTCCGAGGATCAGCCATTGCTAAAGGCAGACGTTTTTTTGCCAATCTGTCGCTGGTCAACTATTTTAGCTGTACTAGCTGGGTGACAATATTTCACCTGAAAACTGAGCCTCGTGTCAGCTTTATTAAGTGTTTAGCTGGCAGTATAACAATGTAATGTTTCTGAGATGTGACCTAGCTCACTCGTGTGCGTCTGATAGGCCTGGTGTAGTAACATGGTTGCCATGTGACCAGAATTAGCCGAGATGTAAACAGGAGGTGTGAAGAGCTATCTTTAACTGGCTTATTCATTGTAATTTAGTGAAAGTATTTCTATCACTATTGAAAGTTTGTGAAAAGCAGATTAGCTAAAATCTTGAAGAAAAAAAACAAACAAATACCATCTTTGTTGGCATTTGCTTGCACAGAGAGCCCAGGAGAGATAGCCAAATAATATGAATATAGTAGGTGAAGCTACTCAATTTTGCTTATGTTGATAGTTACTTAAGACATCATTGATGAATGAAAATTGCACCATCATGATGAAAGTTACACCATCGTGGTATTGTGCTCAGGCATCCTCTGTGTTTACTTTGCACTATTTCTGCCATTTATTGTGAGAAAATTAGTGACATGTCTGTGAAAAAGCTGTGAAGCATTGAGTGTGCCATTATAGCCCCTTTGTAATCGGCATGTGCAATATCTATTGAGAGATGCAAATCCAATGCATTTAGTATGAAGACTTGTTTGACCCAGTAAGAACTGTGACATTACTTGATTGAGAGTTTGTGGAGATGAGCTTTGTGCAGAATTTCTGTGATATGGATGATCAAATTGTAGTTCTCGAAATAAACCATTTTCTCCCAGTCATCTAAAAGTATTTTTTTTTCTTTGGATTGTTTATGACAGCAAACCAAATGCTTGAAGCTGATGATGACATCCTAGCAGGTTTGGGCGGGTAAGCACAAGATATCTGTTGGGATTCTGCCTTGCAGTATGAGGTCGTGGTAAACGAAGGAGGAGTCTAGCATGAGCAAGCATAGTAATCAACAATGGCTACAATCAGTTCTGTTACTGGCCAGGAGCGTTGTGGTCATGAAGGAGGATTGCACCTTCAAGTAGGACACTGAACTGCATTATGGTGTTGCTTGTTGGGGGCACTCGTGTTATAGCATATTACGTGACACAGTCTGCAGCAGTATAACAGTTCATTTGTATGACACGGTGACTAGCGTCAGCTTTGGTGGTCGCCTGGTTTGGTTCAGATATGAAATAGTGCTTTTTTATTATATTTTGCTTTTCCTGGGTGCACAGGTCACTATGTAGGGGTAAAAGTAATGCCACCTTGCACCAGCCACACTTGCACTGCGACTCATCACTTCAGTGTGGCTGTTTCTATCTGGTTAGGCTTTGCGGAGAATGAGAACCCACTCTTAATGGCGACGCACACTTGTTTCATCGCTCATATGAGTTGACGGAGCCATATCTTAAGTAGAATGACCATGTTAATTGAAGTTTTTATGTACATTCAAATTTAAGTATGTAAAGGCACCACCATTCGCCTTCCCTGAAGTAGGGTAGCACTTTCTACAGTGCATGATCAAGGGCAGCTTTAAAGGAAGATAGGGGACCGACCCCTCGATATTTCCTCCTGCCTCCCCGTCTCGGCAGAAATGTCCTGGTGCCGCCCCTACGCATGATGGCCTCACGTCAGAACACGCCACCCGGCGAAATGCAGTGCACATAATAGTTTTCTGCAATAATTATTAGAGGGAGCTGCAATCGTCCAGCCAGGATTCTCATTCTCCACGGTTAGTGCATGGATTTGTCCTATAACGCAGCCAGAGGGGGTAACACCGGGCAGCGTATGCAAAAAACATATCCCACGCAGAAGGGGAGGGGGGGGGGTCAGAGTCGCCGCAGGCCGCTTCCGCTAGCGTGGCGCCACCCGGGGCCACGGCCTCTGACGTTGCTTCCGAGGTTTGAGTTTGTTTACGCTTCGACGCTGGGCTGCCGCCGCGGTGAACGCAGTGAAGCAGTGGGCACTGACGCCCATTTGGTAATAGGAACACGCATCACTTTCATTGTGGCGTCACTTGCAAGCCCCTTCCCGATCCCGAAATAAAGAATGGTATACAATGCACACTGCGAAGGTGGTTGGACAGAGAAGCTGTTAACATCAACTAGAACGATTACCCATTGTGACGTAGGTTGAAATAGTTCAGTGGCGACATATTCACATGCACTTTAGCTAATTATTTGCCTAAGACGTTTCGACGGTCTGCAATTTGGCTTGCGCCGCTACCTCGTGCACCTACAAAGAGTGGACCAGAGAGAAGAGAAATTCGCGGCGCCTCCTATGAACGCTGCTCTTCAGGAGTCTTCGCTAGGCGTGGCCTTCCCATAGCACTGTCATAACACAAATCAGTTGCTAGGTGGGTTCTCCTTTTACGTACGAAAGTGCATGTGTTTACGTCACTCCTTGCTTCGTATGCTACAGTCAAGCTGCCGTCGCCGCAGCAGCTTGCACGACAGTAATCTTTACTGGGAAACGTATGCGGGGAGTGCTGCGTGATTCGCATTGCATGTAGGCGCAGGGGCGCCTTATCATCAATTATGTGGTTCGGATGCTTGTTTTGTGCTTGTTCTTTGTTGAAACGTATGCTGTTCTGTATGTGTGATTCTAAAGAAGGTATGCACTGTTCCCTTCACTTTGCTGAGTGCTTGTAACCTCTGCCTTACAGGGGTATGAGCCATTGATGATGATAGTTTTCTGTCGACATTACGCCACGAAGAAACCCCAGGATGCATTAACAGCACTGCATCAGGAACACGCAACCTATCTTTAAAATTAATGTCCTGGGAAACTCAATGACTTGCATTCATACTTTTTGGCACAGATAATCTAAGTGCAAAAGAGAACATACATATATTCAAAAGATTTTTAAGATCAGTGATCACCTAAAAATCGCCGGAGTTGCCCTTTAAAGGGTCTCAAAACAGTTTGGACAATTTTTGTAGACGCGTAGGGTACAGCTACAGTAAAACATTGCGCCACAATTTAGTGAAGCGTCTCGTATTAGAGGGCTACGGACAATTAACGTTACCCTCCTCCCTAGCCATGCTCAGGCGCGGATCCAGGGCGGATGTCCTGACCCCCCCCTCAGATTGCTGCATCGTCCCTCGCTGACAGGGTGCATGATGGCCCTTTCGCAAAAAATGTGGCTACCAGCATTCTTCAAAAGTATTTTTTGCAAGTACCAGTGGTAGCAGCCACGTAGAAGTAAAGCTAGCTCGTTCACAAACTTAGCTGTATTCTATAGGGGTGTGGTGTCGCAAAGTTGCCGTAGTTATTATTTCTCATGAACACCTTGGACCTCCTGACGCCAGCCGCGCCTACTCGTCCCGGCGGTGAGCGAACGAGGGGACTTCCCTTTTTTCAAGCGCGCCCATGTCCGCGCGAGCGCCTTTGCGCCTGATTAACTTAGATCCCCCTCGGGGTGTCATCGGTTGCCTCTTACCGTTACCTGGAAAAGACGGGTGCGGCGTAGCGTGTTCATGCCGGAGAAAGAAAGCTAACAAAGTTGAGAGGTGTCGACAGTAGCAATGTGAATACAGACAACGTGAAGGCAGACAGCGAAAGCGGGACCGTGCAAAAGCGGAGAGCTTGTGCTTCGCAGGACCACAAGTCCGAAGAAGAACGTCACTCTCTGCAGTCGCTCACGCCGGAGAAACTTCAGGTGATGATGATGATGATTTAATGGCATCCCCTCTGAAACGGGGTGGTGACAAATGGTCACCTGCCGGCTTGATTTAATCAGGTATGCTCTACATGTTTTACAGCGAAGCTGTATATGCCTAGGCAAAATGTTCGTCTGTGCCCAGGAGGGCCCTCCGCAGGAACCAGTGCGCATGCGATCAGTTACTGTTACATGCGCGAAAAAAAAAACGAGTTGGGAGCAAGAGAGGGAATATCTCGGTCGATCTTGCACCTCGGAGCACGGTGTAAGAACATTTAGGTGTTGCCCTGAACCCACGTGGTTCCTCAGTGGCTATGGTGTCGGGCTGCTGAGCACGAGGTCGCGGGATCGAATCCCGGCCACGGCGGCCACATTTCGATGTGGGCGAAATGCGAAAACACCCGTGTGCTTAGATTTAGGTGCACGTACATTAAAGAACCCCAGGTGATCCAAATTTCCGGAGTCTCCCCCACTACGGCGTGCCTCATAATCAGATCGTGGTTCTGGCACGTAAAACCCCGTAATTTAATTTTTCTTAAGGTGTATGTTCGGCAGTGCGCGGGCGTATCGAGTAGCTCTGCTGCGAGCCGATAGATGACGCCGCGGTCAGCGGTCCCTGCTTAGAGGCGCCGGCGGCTTGACATTGCTCTGCTTCCCCTAAAAGGGAGTAAAGCTCAAAGCGCGAAGTAAATTCGTTATTTCAGATTAAAGGATAAGTATACCAGGCTCAATGCTTCGCTAACATGAAGGTTCTTTGTGCAGGGCGTGAATGACGTGAACACGGATCGATCGGGCAGCGCTCAAAGCCCACTCAAGTTACGCTCGCGCGCACAATTTGTTTCGTCCGGTCCAGCCGTTCATCCAAGCATAAAAAAATAAAAGCGTTAGCCCACGTGCTACCCCTCGATCAGAAGAAAATAGTGACAGCACCGGAAAATGTATTTCATGCTTATCGCTGCTTCCATTCACACTCGGAAAACCGTTCAAGCATCGTTGCGCGATGTTCGTGTGGCCGCGATATAAATTAAGAAATGAAACGGTACAAGCTTGCGATATGCAATGCACTAGAGCAAAGTGGCTGTTCATGGCTAGAACTTATGATGAGAATGCGCATCAGCTATGTAAAAACTCTTTCAAATGGGAATTTATTAGGCGGGACGAAGGCAGGCGTCTTATCTTGGATTACAGCATCACTAATACAGTTTACTGATGAAAACCTGAGCAGATGCCTTTTTAATTCCAATTCCACTTAACATAGACCGTGTATATTACTTATTTGGCTTTCGTCAATTGAGGACTGAGTGGCTCTTGCAAGATCTAAAAAAAGAAGTGACTTTCCTTTTTCTTGTGCCAATGTAAGCGTATTTGACAATGCATGCTACAGTCTGTCCACAAATACACTTACACCGACCACACAATAATCTCATAGGCCCTTTTTTTATTTGTTTGCAAAGACACATTACGAAAAAAATTGTGCATGAACCAGCTCGATAATTTTAATAGGGGATAACAATCCCAGAAGCTTACGCTCTCATACACTCCCACAATGGAAAAATGTTGAATAAAGACATTCAAGCGTGTAATATACACCGCACGCGCATTGTAAAAAAAAAAAAAAAAAAAAAAAAAGATCAGTAGTCGGGATGGAACAAACTTGAAAATCAGGCACACATCTGCACTAAAAACATCAGTATTATACAGGGTGCACAAAGATTTTAAAATATGCAAATGTCACGTAGCTGGACAGAACCATAGTAATGTTGTTGCCGTCCTTTGGAGATACTCAGAGTATCTTTTACATTCCACCTAATTACATAATTAGTCTTAATTAATTATTCAACTTCTCAAATATTATAATTGGACTAAATGTGTCAATGAGAAAATTGTAGAGCAACATGAAAGACTCCCAATACGCGCTACGTAGAACTGTTTTTCCGAGCGTGAAAGAAGCCCAGGAATACACGCAAAGTGCCTCAAGCAGCAAGTCCCGCGGCAATTTTGCGTGTATTGGTGGGTTTCTTTCACGCTCGGAAAACAATTTTAGGTATCAGGTATTGAGCAACAGAAAGCTGCATTGGGAGTTTTCTATGTTGCTGTACAATTATCTCGTTCACACTTTTTATCCAATTATAGCATTAGAAAAGTTGATTAATCAATTATGAAAATAATTACGTAATTAGGCGGAATGCAAAAAAGGTAATCTGAGTATCTCCAAGCAACGGCAGTCAACATTACCTTGGCTCTGTCCAGCTGCGTGACATTTGCATATTTTAAAATCTGTGCATGATAGTTAAGACACCCAGTATACAGTATATATCTTGTACATGCTGCAAAGAGAGAGAGAGAAAGGTAAAGGAAAGACAGGGAGGTTAACCAGAGGTTATCTCCGGTTGGCTACCCTGTACCGGGGGAGGGGTAAAGTCCAAACCGCATGAGAGCGATTTTGTGCGCGACGGCGACGAGCGACGGCTTCGAGCGACGAAACGGGCCGTCGCGCTAACAGATAGCTCGGTCTTTTCGCTCCATCGCTCGGTTCTAGAAATCTAGAATCCGTCGCTCGTCGCTTGTCACCCGGAAGTGCTATGAGCGACTAGCCAATAGCGCGAAGCCGGAACTGGATATACATCAGTCAAGCTCTACCGATTGTCGCACGGAAGGAGCAAACGACTAGATTTTGATACGTGCAAGGATAACGTAGTGCAATACCTTTAGAAATATTTATGCTGCTGTTTACACTAACACACATCAACTTAAATTAATAAAGCAAGCGTCACGCCAGTTTCGGCGAGTATTTGCTGCCCTCATACCGGCAACACCGGGGAGACGTCGCTCAATGTCGTCGCTCGCATGCGTACGACTTGTAGGCGACGAGCGACCGCGACAGCCATCTCCATCGCGTCGCTTGTCGCTGTCGCGCGCAATATCGCGTGCATGCGGTTTATACCTAAAGGGATGCGATAGGAGAGAGAGAAAAAGAAAAGTGAAAATAAAAAATAAAAAAGGAAGGAAAGAAAAGAAAATCACACACACACACACAAAACAGAACTGTTTCTGTGTGCACTGTCATGCAGTCTGCGAAGGCGTTCTCGTGTTGCATATAGTGTCAACGTTGCATCCTACGTAACACAGTGCAGAGTCACAATTTGTCACTGAGTCCGGTGTCTTTCAAGTAACGCAGCAGTGCCTTCAGGCCGGCTCGCGCCGTCATTTGTGTAGGCCAGTTTCCAAGGATGTCTGTTACATGCAGCAAAATTTGCACAAACTGCTATGGCACACAGGATCTTCTCTCTTCCGCAGCGGCTTTCGAGGTTTATTTGACCGTGTGAGGTTCTTTGGACAGTTCGGAAATAAGGTGGGAACTGCATTTGCAGACAGAACAAGGCTTTATGGCGCGTCAAGTAGCACCCTCTTATCGAGCTCCGCGTAATATGCCGTCGATATCGTATCCTCTGAAAAATGCTTGGCGCAGACATGGTCGGTAAGCATTAGAGTTCGCTCTGCCCTCAGATTTGCATGGCGACCGCTGTCGGACGGCGCTTTGAATAAAGGCGCACGCTCCGCACAAGTCCGGTATCCAGAATTGCAGTTCGGAACGAAGCACTTTCTACCCATTTCAAACACCCCTCAGCAGGCCGCTACCACCTTTGTCTAGGGCCCGTGGTGACAATACCCAAGCCCAAGCTCATGAAACGCACGCGAACAAAAAGCGTGCCTTAAAAAATGTCACAGTTTCGCCCTAAGGGCGAAGCAATGAATGCGATAGCAACACAGCAATGTCATACGACGTAAGGTGAGCGGCTTTGGTAGCAATATGAATTGTAGTAAACATGAGCTGATTAAGTAAGCAGGTGTGCTGCGGCGTAAGTAGACCGACATGAAGAGAGACTCGATGACCACGAGAAGGCGCGTGTGAAACGGTGGTGTTGATGAGAAGCGCTTCCCGTGGGCAGCGCGTGCGAAGGGACACACCTGTAGCGCTGCACTGCCGATCCGGGCAGCATTGCGTGTGTAGCGTGCGTTGGAAAATGTGGCCCGACTATTACGAACTGAATGAACAAGCGTGGTGTGAGCGCGCACAAACACGAAGAGATCACACTGAATGACAGCAGACAACGACTGCCAAAACGCTGGCAGCAAGCATACGCCGCAGCGGGCGAAGGTACGTGCGGTCTATCGCTTCAACGGAAACTGAGCGGCGAATGCACTTAAAGGTCAGAGCCGTGTGGAGATAAGAGACGGTGCGAGCGAGCGACGAGCGCGGTTGTTGGCAGAGAAGTGCGCCCCCCCCCCCCCCCCCCCCCCCCGCTTGCTCCCTCCGGCGCTGGCTTCCTACTTCCTTGCTTGCGCGTGGGAGATTGAGTGCGTTCGCTCTCCGTGATAGCGCGCGTCTCCGCACGCTTCCTCTCGGGCATACGGCGCGCGGCGAAGATTTTATCTATAGGGAACCTCACGGCGACGGCGACGGCGACGACGACGCCGACGGCAGAAATCCGGTTCAAGTGTCCATATAATTGCTATCGCAATAAAACAGCGCGGCCGCACATGCAATCAGGAAGACGCAGCAGCGGCAGCACGAGCACGAGCCTTGCCGCCGAGGCTGGGACCGCATTCCGCCGCGCCCTCTACGACTGGCACCGACCGAGCTGTAACCGAGCCGAACATAGGACGCGAGCGGGCGGCGCTTTCGCGCGCGTTGTGGGGAGAGTGTCGGCACCTCTCTTATTCTTACACCGTGCCTCGGAGTATTGACCCTTTTCGCGGCGATCCCGTGGGCGCTGCCATGTTTGATCACGTGGTGACGCGTCCATTGCTTGCCTCAACTGCCTCCGTTGCCTCCTTGTTTATAATGGAAATGTATGACGCCGGCGCTGCTTAGAAAACCTCTGTTTTCGGAGATATCGTAGACGGTGACTAGGTGAACGACACGAAGCTTTGATCACAGCTTCAGAGAACATGCAATTTGGAGCTGATTAAGCTATGTCCAAACGGCGCAAGCAGCGTATATGGTGCTTGTTCTAAAATCGGGGCTAAATATGTATTCCAAGCTATCCAAACATTCCGCTCATGAATTCAGTCAGGATTAGTGTGTTTTGCTCTTAGTTCTTTATTCGGCGAATATTTTGAAGCAGTGGCTTGTCAGTTTCTGACTCAGTGAAGTTCCTCGGTGCGGCCACTATCTGATTATTTTCTGCCTATAGTTATAATCGCTCGCGAGTGTGCTCAGTTCCGATATTTGTTCTTGCTGTGCACAAGGCTTGAAACGTAGCTGTTTTGTACATTGTAATACCTTGTAGCAAATATATATTACAGCTAGCAACTCGCTTACTCTTGTGGACCATCACGAAACATTCAGCTTCGACCATTCGTGCGCCATAGGTGTAGTACGTCATTAATTGTGCGTGCGTATACAGTGCGCATATATTCAAGTGTGCGCCCATTCACTTATTCTTGATACGTCGGCGATAAAGTGGGCGTAAGTTTTCCTGCTGTTTGGGACAGATGTGTATAGATATCTTGCGCGAAACTTACTATGACAGGAAGCACGCTACTTCCTTTGTCATTGTTTAAGGAGTGGTACTCACGCTTGCCGACTTTCTGGGGATGAAGCCCTTCCTTTGAATGTTAGCGATACAAGGCTGGCGGATGAGCAAATTTCTATATCCTCGAGGAAAACCGTACATCACGAAGTGCCTGTAACACGCTCGGACAGTTGCAGCAGCGGTCCGCGAACTTGGCCACACAGATTGCAGCCAACTACTGCACACGTCTTCAATCCACATGATTCAATCTAGCATGATTGAATTACAGTGTGCTAGCGAAAACTCAGTTGCGTTTCCAACAGCTGACCGCACAGAAGCAAGGTAGATGCGGGAATGGTTTCGTTTTCGTGCGCGGTCGCTGAGGAGAGGTATGGTGCGCAGCCGTGAGCGCCATCTCGTTTCTCTAAAGCAAACTTCTCCGCGAAAAGGGTCAATAGGCCGTTTCACATGGCGCGATTTTCACACAGCGACACAGCGAATTCCGTCGCTCAGCGACCACCGCGACGTCGCAGGCTCTCCGCGACGGGATCATAGAATAAAGAACCAACGGCATTCCAACATGTTGGAATTTCCGTCGCTGAGTCGCAGCGATCGGCGCGATGTGGGCGGCGCAACGTGACGTAACAGCAAGCGCCGTCGAAATAGGTACTTTCCTGTTTTACCGCGTGTTGGAAGCTCAGCGGAGCAATGTCGCGCACCAGTTTCAATGATGTTTTAACAAAGCGTACCCGCCAGCGCCTGCGGCTCAGGAGCTTCATGAACAATTTTTGTTTTCTCCAGCTCACACAATTCATTTAAAAGGAGAAGCTGCATGCTATCCAGGTCGGGAGCTGACGCCTCCTTCAACACACGGCACGTACCCTCACGATCGTCGCCGTCGTCAACGTCTTCATTGCTACAAATTGTACCAGGCACTTGCACACTTAATAGTAGCTACTTCTTTTGGAGAGGCAAATACTCCTCCAGGAGCAGAGTTGTGGCTTCCATCGTACCGCAACAACACAACTAGAGTGTACAAAACAAAACCACCCCACCACGCCGCACGCTTATGCGGTTTCACTAGTTTTTCACTAGATTTCACTAGTTTCCATGTTGTTTTTATTTAACGATACAGGCATGGATACTTTGTGAGCAGGGAGCAACCTTGGGCGTCGCTGCGACGGAAATCGCGCGGTCAAAGACTCACGTGAAAGCTGCCAGCGAAAATCGCTCTGCGACGTGCGCGACAGAACGATTTTTTTTCGCCCCAATCGCGCCATGTGAAACGGCCTTAACACGTGTTGGTGACATACGGAGTGGTCCACTGTTAAAGGGAACACTGGAGCGCGTGGCGTCTGCTCGGCGCCATCGCCGGCCGGCGGCTGCAACGAGTGTCACGCAGGCGCAGTGAGCGCTGTGGCCGGTGCTTTTTCGTCGTCTGCTACCGTCGGCTGCCGCGCTTCGGATCGTCGCGAAGCAAGCAGCTCGCGTAATTCGTATTTAATAGCAGCCATTTTCCTTCCAGCTCGAAGGAAAGTGACTGGATAGATTTGTAATCAGATAAATGCCCTAAATGTCAGCAGCATTGACACTGCCGTCTTTTCTTCGCCTTCTCGTTTCATAAAGATTTGCCCGCTTCAAAATTTTTTTTACTGTGCGCGTCGATTCCAGTGATTCAACGATAGCTCCAATGATAGCTCTTCATAAAGTAATATGTTATTCAAAGGTCTCTCTGGACATAGGCGTATCTACCGGGGGGGCAGGGGGGGCACTTGCCCCCCCCCACTGTCAAAATTGGGGGGGCAAAGCTTGCCACTGCCCCCCCCCTCCCCCCCACGTTTGAAAGCGGGCACTTTCGGCTACACACGGGAAAGTCCAACAAAACTACAGCAGAAGCTAAATTTTATTTCTCAATAGAGTCACCACGTTAATAATGCTTTTCTTTACGGCAGCGAGTATTGTGCCTCCTCGTGACGCGCTGTAGCGGGCGACGCGCGAGATTCGCATTTGCGCATAAGTCCTGGCGCTGGACAGTTCCCGCAGTTAAAGCCCCTATATATAAATGGTAGCGACACTCTCCTCCTCCGCCTTCCCTCCTCCTTGTTTCTCCTCTCATTCGCGCTCCTTTTTCGACCGTTGCGCCGCCTACACCGCTTGAAACACGTGCACTTGTTTATCTTTCACCGCTGATCAGATTCGACGATCGCCGACTGTGTTCGTCGCTATCGTCGTGCTCCTCGCCAGTCGGTAGACGCTTCTCGGGTTAAAATGGCGATGGAGCGTGATCGTGAACAAACGCAGCCAGCACCCGGGGGCTCGACGGTCCACGTGATGCCATTAGGCCATTACCGACGCACCGTCGGCCTCGGACAGGGTGTGCGAGGAGGCGGCGGCATTCTTCAAAGCGTGACGCTACTTTTTATATATAGGGGCTTTACCCGCAGTTACAAATTACCGCCTAACCATACTTGAACAAACAAGACAATCGGCTTCATATATTTAACGTTCGGGCGAGGGGAGAGGTCCGGATAAAGTATTTTAATCAGCTGCGCCCAACGATGGGTGTGCCTTACTGCATGAAATGGTTGGATTATGAAATGCTGGAACCATTGAATCTCCGTCCAGAAATAGTCTACGTAGCGTTGCAGTATAAATATATATCTTATAACCATCAAAAATCTAATCAAACCACTTACAGGTGTAACTGCCGAATTTCTTTGTGTTATCACGACTTATCGTATATTTATTTATTTATTTATTTATTTATTTATTTATTTATTTATTTATTTATTTATTTATTTATTTATTTATTCTTGATACCTCAAAGGTCCCAGAACTGGACATTACATGAGGGGTGGGCATGTAGGAAAATGACGGGACAGGTTAGGTGGCGTGACTTGAAAGATGGCCTTCAATATCAGTTTTGAAACAGGAAATGTCGGTGATGAGGGCGATGCCAGAAGGAAGGGTATTCCATTCTCGGGCTGTGTGCAGAAAAAAAAAAAAGAACGCTGATACGTGGTGGAATGGGCGCGTGGTAGATACACAGCATTGAGATGCGTATGGCGGGAGAAACGATGCGCTGGAGTCATGATTTGGTTACCTAGGGCCAGCGAATGAAAGAACCTAAAAATGAAAAAAAAAAAGAAACACCGCATATCCACGGGGTGAATGATGATGAGTGGGCGAAGCTCCGGAGGGAATCATCGGTAAACCGTGAATCTTCCGTGTAATTCGCCCAGTCTCGCCGCACTAAATCGAACGATTGACTTCCACCAATCACACGCGCCATATGTGACGTCATTCCTATTTTATAACAGCGCCCTTCATTATAATTGCACCATCTCCCGCTTAAGGGGACGCTAGCACAAACGCGTTAGACACGTGCAGTACTCTCTAGTAAGGGGGAGAGGCCACAGCGTCTTACGCAGCCGTTTACACATGCCGGAACGTGCACCGCGTTTGCCGACGCCATCACATGACTGCTGAGAGAGTATAACCCCCGTATTCATAAACGCTCCTCGACTTGAACTTGACTTGCCACCGCCTTCAACGCGTTTCGAACGCGCTGCCCAAGGCGGTGGCAAGTCAAGTTCAAGTCGAGGAGCGTTTATGAATACGGGGGTAAGGCGGAGAGGCCACAGCGTCTTACACCAGCTTCTTACACGGGCCGTAACGCGCTAGCACAAACGCGTTAGAAACGCGCAGTCTTTCGTTAGTGTTGGGTATTTATTGTCATCATGGTGCGTGTGTCCATGTGCACTTCGTGGCGTAGTGGTTAGCGCCGCGCGTTCGGAAGCCAGGGGTGCCTGGTTTGATTCCGCGCTACGGACACAACTTTCGGAATTTTTTTTTCATAAAAGTAGACGTGGCTATCTACTACGATGACTACTACTACTACTACATACTACAGAGGAGGGGCAGACCCACACCCTAAGGAGCTTCGCCCCTAAAAAAGACGAGCACTTTTGCGGCGGGAGGTGAGCGAGAGAAGACACAACCGGTATTTTAAGGCTGAGACACTTGTATTATAGGAGTAGTCAGAAACCATGAACCATTCAAGCGAATTAATCATATTAACCTGGTGGTTGTCATAGATAGCACTGGCATATTCCGGTTTACAACGGATTAGGATTTTACATGCAAGTTCATTTATTCATGATACCTCAAAGGTCCCAGAACGGGACATTACATGAGGGTCTGCGAGGTGGTATGGTCGTGAAAGTGGCCTCGGTCGAACGTGCAGAGCCATTTCAGTGCCAATAGAACACTTAACTGAATTTTTTCTAAAGGCCTGTATCACTTCTGCTTTTATTGATTTCATTTTCAGACGGTTTCTGAATAAGGGCTACCCTACTACTTGTTTCCCGGCAGGAGCAAGAACAGCAGATATTTTATATTTTGAAGAAATGAAGACTACCTTATTGTGACGTGTTCCGTAAATTTGAACTGCGGTGGTTGCTTACGTACTCCAAAAACCGCTACTGAATACTCGTTTTCCCCCAGTTTTTATGCTGTACACACGGCATTTAGTTGTTGATCCCGGTATGCTCAGTAAACTATGCGGGACACGGTGTTAATATTTATTCGATGTACGAAACAATATCCCGAGTGACGAGCGATAAATGTTTTTTCTGTGTAGGTTCATTGCAAGCCTTTGTAGAAAGTTACATATTCAAGTGTTCCAGGGTGCCATACCGCCGCTTTCCCCGACTCCTAAAACAATTGCATGAGATATGGACTTGAAATTCCATGAAAATAGGGAGAATTTTAAGCGCAGTGCGTTGCGAAAATGTCACTTTTCTGGTTTAAATGCAAGTGTTGCAGATAATTACTAAAGCCTTGTTTTCCCATTTGTTCCCGTGCACCATACGGGATGCGTATAGGTTGTTTCTCCGGTGTCGTCGGCGAGCTAAACAAGGCATCTTGTTTATATCTGGGGATAATGAAATTCTCTGACGAAGTAAGATCTGTATTGATGAATTACTGTTTTTTTTAAGTTTCCAGCAAGAAGTGCTTCAAAGCATTACACGGGGACAAGGTTTAAAACGGAACACTAATATACGGGTAGCTTTTCAAAGTATGCGATGTAATTACAGCAAACTAAAACATTTAGTGCAACTGTTCGAAAAAAACAAAAACAGCTTCACTAAAAATCGGGTTGTAATTCACCAAGTTCGCACACCTCTGCTGTCTTTTTTTCTTTTTAGCATTGAGAGTCATTCATGTTGATTGTACTTCGTTCTGTATAAGCTCGACAGTACAATTACCTTAACTAGCGATACATTTAAGCTGTAGACACCAAGCAAAATTTTAATTAGTAAAATTGACTGCAACAAATGTGCATTTTTTTGTGAGCTGCACTGCTGCTACTGGGTTGGATCAGGGACCTCTGGGCACTCAATGCCATTTGTCCCTGCATCACATATAGATTTTATAGCAACAAGAAATAAATGCAAATTCAAATAACGTTTCGGGCCTCGATGGTTCACCATGTGTTATTGAGAAATAGGTGTATTGTTACAAATAAAAATACCTGACAGATCAATTTCCAGACTTTTTCACTTATTATACTAGTAATTTAATATATATATATATATATATATATATATATATATATATATATATATATATGGAGAGAGAGAGAGCGTCAGATCTGCGGTTTGCCCCACTCGAGAAATAGTTGGTACGCCTTTGTCTCTGGATTCTTTTTTCAGCTTACGCACTGCAGTGACTCGAATATGCATTAGTACAAATGTGTCACAAAAGAGCGCGTAATCCAAGCGCGCGCCGAGTGTCACGCAAGCCAGCGAAAGAACACGCCGGCCCCGCGGCAACTTCAACAGAGGGGGAGAGCGCATACGCCTCAAGCAACAACGCTAACAACGGCGCCGAAACGTCTGGAAGAGACTCGACGAAGCGACGTTAACCGGAGAGAGAGAGAGAGAGAGAGCACACGCGCGCGCCGAGACACCTTCTCACCCGGCGAGTCGAGAGAGATAACTACAGCGTGAACGCGCGCCAACAGCATGAGTCATCATCACCCCCCTTGACAAAGCTCCGACAGCGGCGGTCGAAGGTACGAGAAAAGAGTAGAAGCTTCCCAAGCTTTGGCCATGCTACGAGATCACGACACCGATAAGAATGTTCGAGAACGCCTGTGGAAGCTATATAACCGCCGTGCGAGAATCGTTTAGCGGAATACGGGAATTCGGGAATTCAGGAGTTCAGTCCGCACCGGTGAAGTGATGTAACGTGAAGACCGAGCGTCTGCTGAAGAAGGGGATTCCCCGGCAAACTAGTCGACGGTTTCATCGAGCGTCTGCATTTCCGGAAGAAGTTCCTTCTTCGAGATTTGCGCAAACTACGCCGAGATCCTCTGACTCCAAGACCAACCAGCACGGTGAATACGATTGGACACTTAGTGTTCCTATTTATTTTGTACTTTACGTGTTGGACTCTTAGTGCTTGTCGTGAATTATTTTCTTGTGTTTGTTAATACCCATCTGATTTGTATTGTGTTGTCTAGCCTAAGTGTGCAAGTGTGTGTGTAACTGCTTTGTGTGAAGAATATATTTTGTTGTGTTTTGACAACTCTGGGCTCTGACTCGGTCTTTGGACAGCAACCGGCGTTCGCTGGCGCACCAGAGGGCTCATTCTTAATTGTCTTTGCTTTCGTGGGATTCTTTTCGGAAGCTGATAATTCGGCTTTGGAATTTGGTCCGGCGTCTGCGCCTCGTTCACCGGGGTCTGTGACAAAATGAGATGGGCATTACACACGGATAAATATTCTTTAACATAGCTGTACCACAAAGAGACATCATCAAAACAAAATTATCATGTTGGTCTTGTAAGTTGAAACGCCAAAAATATCTGCGAGTTAATATTTTGTCTTGTTAAAGTTTCTTTCAGCTTTGCAATGGCTGGGCCGTCGGTGTGTGACCATGCATGCAGTCACCGGCCAACATTAAAAAGGCATGATCGACTTGCTTCGTTACTATCCGAAACGCGGCAGCCCACGATTGCAGACGAAGAGCACCGCCAATAGCGCTCGAAACTGCGCGAAACTCGTTGCAGCCGCCGGCCGGCGGTGGCTCCGAGTTATTTTCTAGTTCACTATACTCCGAGTAGAGGTCACGCGCTCCGGTGTTCCCTTTAACAGTGGACCGCTCTGTACATACACCCTCGCAGCGTCGTCGTGGAGTGCACACGCGCCAAGTGTGAGGGAGCAAGAGGGAAGGTAACATCTGGTTCTTTCGCAGCGTGGGTGTGACGTAGCGCAGCCTGCGGGTAGTGCGCACGCGCCATGTGCTCAGGAGGGAGCAAGGGAAGGATAAACCGTCTGGCGCGCAATTGGCTGCGCGGTTGGCGACGTCGTTCCTCTCTCGAAGCGGTGTGTGCGGGACATTCTCTCCGACATCCCAATGGTACAGCCACTTGTCATGCTTTCTACAGAGGAGCAGCTCGCTTACGAAGAACGGCGCCGCGAACAGCGCCGGGAGTGCGCCCGCCGCCGAGGCCAGACGTGTCCGCGTATTCATTGCTCGGCATTAAGGGGTGCGTAAAGTGACACATAATTGCGTAACACAGTTCAGAAACACCTTAATATACCCACGTGATAAACCTTAAGACTAACACCGCAGCCGCCCCTTTTCAGCTTCGCTGGTCAACCATCTCCATGGGATGTAAGGGCCGATCATTTTTTTAAGCGAAGCTTTATAGGCCCACAAGTATCGGCGGTGGTGGTTGGTGGGGTAGGTGGTCCCGCTGAAAAGTGGGCCGATCCTGGTGATAGTGCAGAAAGAGTCCAAGCTCAATGGCACATACCCCTGTGGGCTCGGGGACCTGTAACGCGCCCTTGAACTACCCTTTTCACACGTGGGTCCCAAAGAGACAAAATCGCCAGCCATTCCCCTGTCGAGAAAATGGGGGTAAGCGAATCTTGTCGTCCGATTCTAGCGTGAGGGCTTCCGAAGCCCAGGCGAAACGTCAGCGAAGAGACGCAGACCCTGAGTTTAGGGCAAACGAAGCGGAACGCCTGCGACAGCGTCGTCTTGCCACAAGCTTCGCTTACCCCCATTTTTTTCGTCAGGGGAAGGGCTGGTGATTTTTTTTATCTAGAATTTTTGTATACATATTCTTAATCTTTTTTTCCCCCTTCAATATCTACCTAGCTTGTACTGCTACCTATAAATGCGAGAGATCCGGTCGCATCAATTCTCTGCTTTTTTCCCACCAGTACTCTAAACGTCTCTTGCTTATATCGACTACTGACAGGTTGACGGTTCCGTCCAGTTAAAACCCAAGCGCTTCTGGAAGGTGTACGTTACCTACGGTTCTCACTGGGTGAATCCCTTCGCATTCCATTAGGATGTGCTGAGTGGTCTCCGGATTTTGGCTGCGGCATCCACATGCCTCATATAGTTCCGAATATTTGCTCCGGTATGTTTTTGTCATTAGGCAACCGACTTGAGCCTGAAATAGCACGGCACTGCCCTTTGTGTTATCGTACAGATTTTCCCTTGTAATACATTTTTTCTCCAATTAACATCCTATTAACTGTCTCTGTTTCTCTCACTTTCTTTCTGATGACTTCTGGTTGTCAATGTACAGTTTCAATTACCCTGTACTTGGTTGCCAACTTTCCTGACCTCTTACTCCATTCTGTGCCCACGCTTTTCAAGTACAGATGCCTGTGCACTTTAGCCGCCTATTTATTTTCGTTCATGTTCCTGAGTCTAACATGAACCAACTAAACTTAGAGACGTAGATAAATTATCAGGCACAACCGCCAAGCACATGGCTGTCATTTTCCTGTAAGTTTGGAGAAACCGATACCTGGCTTCGCTACAGGTGTTGAACTAGCTGTATAAGAGGCGGGTTTATCGTGAGCAGAAGCGGTGAATTTCGATGAATAAGAAAGGCTACTATCATCATCATCGCTGACAGAAGCTGACCTCCCCCTCTCCCCCACCCCCTCAGAAAAAAACCTGGATCCGCTCTCGGCCAAGCTTTTTCTCCTCAACGCGTTCGCCGAATGATCGGGGCTAAGCTCCGCCTTCACTGGCTCTGCGTCATGATGTGACGTCGTGTCGTCTACTTCCGGTTGTCTTGGAGCCAGCGCGCGAAGCATGTCCAGCCTCCCCGCTTGCCGCCTGGCTGTCGATGTTCAAGCAGCGTGCATTGCGAGCGCTCTGTGGCAGCGCCGAGCGTGTCCAGTATTCCGGTAACCGCAGGTGAGCCGGGCGTTTTGACGGATGGGCTGAAGCGTAAACTAAAGCCCCTCCATGCTACGACCACTGAAGCCCTCCAGAAATTGCCGCGCGACTGGCCGCTCGAGGCACTTCGCGTGTATTCGCGGGCTTCTTTCAAGCTCGGAAAAACACTTATGTAGCACGTATTGAGCAACAGAAAGCTGTATCGTTTTTCGTGTTCTACAATATTCTTTCTCATTTACAGTTTTCATCGAATTATCATGTTTGAGAAGTTGATTAATAAATTAAGACTAATTATGTAATTCGGTGGAATGCAATACATTATCTGAGTATCTCCAAGCGACGGCAAACAACATTACCTTGGTTTTTCTGTACAGCTACGTGGCATTTGCATATTTTAAAATCTTGGTGCATGATAGTTGGACACCATGTAAAGCAAAAGGGAAACCGAGGGGCTCGATTTTTGTTAATCCATTACCATATAAAACCAACTTAATTACTTGGCTTCATGGCACTGCCTGCTGGCTTTATATATATATATATATATATATATATATATATATATATATATATATATATATATATATATATATATATATATATATATATATATATATATATAAACATAAATACCCCAGAAAGTGGATGGGAAAACGGCTCCGCGGTAGCTCAATGGTGAGAGCATCGCACGCGTAATGCGAAGACGTGGGTTTGTTCCCCACCTGCGGACAGTTGTTTTTTCATCCGTTTACATTTCCATTAATTCATTATTTATTTATTCAGTTAGTAAGTACAAGTAATTTCCCCTATGTTGTCATTGGTGTCATTGTTTGTTCGTTTCTTATGATATATATATATATTATATATATATATATATGAAGAGAACACGCATTGCCCTAGTAATTTCGAATTCCGGTTCCGCACAGTAGCAGTCGGAGGTTTGACATGGCATGTGAAATGTAATTTATATGTTTAAGATACAAAATAGACTTGTATGTTGAAGATAGTCAAGAGACTACTGAATAGCCAGACAATGAGCTATGTTAAATTTTCTTCTGGTTATGATACTTGGCGCCGACATCAATTTTCATGAGCTGCCTTTAAATACCGAAACAATACTTTTAAAGGCTTCTTCTTTCCTCGAACAGTGATTCAGTGGAATGACCGTAACGCTGATGTAACCGAACAAAATGAATTAGAGAAATTTCGGGACTTTGGGAACTATGAGCGAGGTGTTTTTTTTTAATTGCGCCAGTTTTTCTTTTCTTTTTCTTCCTTCTTATTTCTCCTGCTTTTCTTATTCTTGCCGAGGATAGTATCTCATTTATTTATTTATTTATTTATTTATTTATTTATTTATTTATTTATTTATTTATTATTTATTATTTATTTATTTATTTATTTATTTATTTATTTATTTATACTGCAGCCCGATTGGGCTATTGCAGGAGTGGGTGTGTACATTGGATACAACATCAGAACATCCGTCTGCACAACTCAACTTCAACACCTAGAAAATCAGGATTGTTTCAAAATCAAACATACAAGTAATATAAACACAGCATGAATCAACCTAAGTGACATAAAAATTACTCTAAAGGTAACGACCTAGTTTTACCTGGCAGAAAGTTCCATTTTTCAATTGTACGAGGAAAGAAACTGTACTTAAATAAGTTAGTACGCGGTTGAAATGGTGCAAGGTTAAGTTTGTTGCTATTCCGAGTAGGTTTTAATTTAGCAGGAGACAGATAGTTGTTCGTTAATGAGTAGCGTGGGGTGTTAGTGAGAACCGCTCGGACAGAGGTTGTAGACCTAGTGCAACAAGGTGAGATGAGGGTGAGAGGTTGCGGTCATAACGGCGGTATATGAAATGGATTGCTTTCTTTTGAACTGATTCGAGAGTGTTAATGTCAGATACCTTATAAGGGTTCCAGATGGGGCAGCCATATTCGAGAATGGGTCGGATGAGCGATTTATATGTTGGCAGTTTTGTTTCACGTGGAGCTTTTCGCAATGTGCGATTTAAATAGACATTTTTCTTTGATGCTTTATTGCATATGTAATCAATATGCCTTGACCACGACATGTTAGGTGGGAAGATGAGGCCAAGGTACTTGTATTCGGACACCCGTGCAAGGCAAGAGCCATTAAACGAATAATTAAACAAATAAATAGAGGTGCGCTTACTGAAGGATAAAGTGACTGTTTTTAAAAAAGTTTATATTCATTTGCCATTTGTCGTACCACCTGCAAAATTGGGCAAAAGAATCGATAAGTGATATGTGATCAACATTCGTATTAATTACGTTATAAAGCACGCAGTCGTCAGCATAAAGGCGGATTTTTGTGGACACACAATTTGGCAAATTATTTATATACAATAAGAACAAAAGTGGCCCCAGGACTGAACTCTGGGGAACTCCGGATGACACATTTACTATAGACGAGTTTGAGGAATTAACGAGACATACTGGGAATGGTTATGCAAAAAGCTAGTGATCCAGTCAACTAAGGATGAGTTATTAAGTATAGTGCGAAGTTTATGGAGAAGTTGTCGACTGTGTCGAATGCTTCGGAATGTCTCTGCCGAATACCTTGGAAAAAGCTATAAAAATGGCATCAATTTGATTTCCAGTGTCCAGAGCGTGTGAAATGTCATGCGAAGATTCTACGAGCTGAGTTATAGTACTAAGTCTGCGACGAAAACCATGCTGGGCATCACTCAAAATTTTATTATTTTCAAGAAACTCCAAATTATGCTTAAAGATTATATGTTCAAGAATTTTACATGTTTGAGACGTTAATGAGATCGGACGATAGTTTAATGGTGACTGTTTGTTGCCGGATTTATGCATCGGAACAATTCTTGCCAATTTCCAAGTCAAAGGAACTGTCGAGGTAGATAGACTTTTGAAAAATTAGTCAAATACCGGCTAGTCCAAGTACAGTATCTAACAAGAAAAGCGTTGTTAATGCCATCAGGGCCACAAGATTTTTGTTTTCCAAGTGCAGAATTAGATTCAAAACACCTTCGAGAGACACGGTAATATCGCCAATTCAATAATGTGAGCCATATGATGACGCACGTACGAAAAAAAAATGCTTTATTTCCTACGTTTCGGCCAGGGTCCGGCCTTCGTATGTATAATTTAATTGCACATTCCTCATGTATTATGTTGTTTGTACCCTCTGTCACAACCCCTATCATTGGGGTTAGCTGTATTTCAAATAAATAAATTTATTGCTGTACGAATAAATGACTTCTGCTGGTAATGAAAACTCAGACGAGCTAATAAGTACTCATTTGCACCGTGACATAGACACACACAAAGAGCCCCATAAAGTTCATATTCATGCTTAAAACATGCTGCTCAGCCAATTAAGTCAAGCTTAAAGGGACTACTGACATGACGTTTTTGGCATTTCATTTATCGCTTCAAATGTAGGACCTAGACCTCTAAATCATGCAAAAATACTGGCAAGCCTCAGAGCGCCATAAATAATTGAATATACCAATGACTTTTCTACAGTGAGCTGCCGGTTTCCTTTCTCAGGAGTTGACTGTATCGTGACGTGATGACGTAGAAGGTGGTCACGTGGGTTCAGCACACCGCCACGTTACGACACTCGCTCGCTGTCGCTACATCGCTCCTCACAACGAGTATAAGCATAGGAGGAAAGCGAGTGAGCCGAAGCGAGTGCCAAAACGTCGCGATGTCCTGCTCCCACGTGACCGCCTTCTGCGTCATGACGTCACGACACAGTCAACTCCTGGGAACCGGAACTGGGGCTGACTGCACAAAACTCGTCAAAATAAATATTTTAGTTCACTCCGAGGCCTGTATTTGTATTTCTATGGTTTCTAGGGTCGAAAGTGTTTTCGGTATACTCCTTTAACAAGAAACACTAAAATGGTGGTAAGGACACAAAAGGAAAATATAAGGCAAATGTAAAGAAAAACATCCGAAGACACCTAAGCACTCCTGACGAGTTGTGAATGCGAAAGCATTAATGCCAGATTGAACGCCGCTGAGCGGCCCTTCGAGTTTTGCGCTGCGAGTAATCGGTACGTGCTGCCCGAGCTAGCAAGCAGGATCAGCCTGCAGTGCCGACTCGGCCACCGCGCGCCGGTTTCCAAGAGCGAGGGTGACGTGGCGTCGCGGCGAAGCCCCCTCCTCCTCACGCAACACCTGACGCTAACCAACACCCCTAGCTGGGGGTGTGTTGCGCTAACGCAGCAGCAGGTGTTTCCTTCGCCCGCGCTCTGCTCCGTCGAGGCACGCTCGTGATGCGGTATCGCAGCCAATGGTAATTTGTCGAGGCGCGCTCGTGTCGTAGCGTCGCAGCCAATGGGGACTTTAGGTGCTGTTTCGCTGCTGCAGGCTACAGATGCCGGCTTTTTCGCTCAATGAGCCATTTGACGCTTTCGCATCAAGAGTGATATCGAGCAACTCCCGGAACGCGCAGAGGTAAATATCGTTTCATTGGCCCTGTCAAGCCCTCTAGACATTTTGAATTCTTTTAATATATTAAATGCAAGACACCGAGTGACCCGCGACTTGCGTTCACGCACGCGCGACCGTTTCCACACAGCACGGCGGCAGTGCGAGCACTCAAATATTGCAGCGTTTGTCAGAGTTCATCGCACTGCCCAACGGACAGCCGAACTCCTCGGGAAATGCGCCCTGGTATCGAAGCGCCGCGTTCCACGAGACACCAGACTCCGGCGATGCCTCGTCCCTCGAAGTCTTTTTCTCGCAGGACTGCAGCATGAGGTAGACGAAAAACATTTGCGAGGCGCTGATGTTCTGCCGCGGACCGAGATGAAAGCTCATGGCCCTTCCTCGAGGTGTCAGCGTTCTCACGAAATGGCCGTAGGCGAATCGTAAGGCCATGGCGTCGCGCATCTGCCTCGGTCCGTGGTCCCTGCCGAAGCAGCGCTGCGCCTCCGCGATCTTTGCCACGGTCGCCTGGTTGAGCCAACGCTCCTCCGGGTCTGTCGAATTGGCCTCCGCGAAGAGCATGTCCAGCAGGCAGTGGCTGATGCGGACGCCGGCGCGGGACAGTTCGAAGTTGTAGACGCTGTTGTCGAACAGGAGAGTCAGGTTGAAAAGAAGCACGGGGATGTAGATGCTTCTCGGCCCGCGCTCGTACCAGCAGTTTGTGGTGAAGGTGGAGCGGGCCCAGCGTTCGTCGGTGTGGCGTGTCAACGCCGATACGAAGCTGTACTCGTGGACTGCGGCGTACGACTGCAGGGGCCTCTCGCTGGCAGTGGGAGGAATCCGCTGCGCATATTCACCGACAAGAGTCTTGTTGAAGATCCAGGCAGGGGCCAGGGTCTCGAAGCGCGTCGTGGAGACGATCTTTCGAATGGCCCCTCTCGCAACTCCGTCGAGGTACGGGGCGGTGCTCACGCTGCTCAGAAACTCCGTGACGATGTCCTTCACGAGTCCCGTGAACTGCTCCGCGGGGGCCTGCGCCGTGAGCTTCTCGAGAGAGACCCGATGAAAGAGCGGCGGCATCGCCTTCTCCGCGACGCGTACGCACAGCTTCCAGCGCAGATCGGCTTGCCGCCATTTGCCGTACAGCAGGGTAGCGTAGGCGTCGACCAGTCCGGACTGCGGGATGAATGGAGCCACTTGGACCATTAGCCGGACGCCGAGGAAGTTCATCACTGTGTGAAGATCGGTCTCCTGCACGAGCGCCCCGAGCTTGGCGAGGAATTCGGGCGACCGACTCAAGACCTCGCAACCGGGCGCTGTGCAGCCAGCTCCGGAGACGCCGTCGAACAGCTCGGCCAGGAACACCTGGAGTGCCGATGCATTGACGAGCGCTTCGATTCTGGCGTCGCTGTTGCTAAACTGCAAGGAAAGCTTCTCGACTTCGCTCGCGAACTTAATGACATTCAGCGTGTGCACTGGCGGGATGAAATCTTTGCGTAGCGCCTTGAAGGCTGCAAAGACGACCGACGTGTAGAGGCGGATGGCGTCGTTGATATCAATGCCGTCGAGCGCGGTGAACGTCTCTGGCGTTCCGACGGAGATCACATCCTTCGTCGTAACGTTTGGATGGGAAGCTACGCCTACACCGATCAGTGTGGCCGCACCAGTCTTCCTCAGAAGCCTGGCCGCTATCTTCCAGACGGAAACGCTGCTTCGGACGGGCGGTGTCAGCGGGAAGCCGTCGAGGTACAATTCGGACATGAATTCTAGAAGGCCGTCCCAACCGAAATCCTCAATCAGCTTGGCGTTGGCGCATTTGTTATAGAGATCTTGTAGAGGGCCGATGGCAGCGTAAGAACCTATTGGCTCGTCTTCGAGGAGCGAGCGAATCTGGCCCTCCAAGCTGCTGGCATAGTCATCGTCTGCGGAAACACGCAGGTCTGCGGCAGGAAACTGGTTCCTCCAGCGGCTGCAGACGAACATGTAGAAGTTCTCGCACGGGTCGAAATTCCAGTTGAGCAGTTCGTTCAAGTAGACGGTGTCTCGTAGGCAGTTCGGCGAACTGCAGGTTTCCGGTGTCTTGTCCTCAAGTGCCCGCGGCTTCGGTTTCGGTGCGAAGAACAACAGCGCCACCATAAACGCAGCAACAACCAAGATTAGCGAGAGGGGATATAGGCAGAGTTCTTGACGGATCGCCACGGGCGAGCCACCGCCAGCCTGGCGAACGTGAGGTGTGCTGTCTTGTCGTCTAACGTTCACGATGTCTGCCACGGCATTTCGTTTGAGAGGT
Source organism: Dermacentor silvarum (assembly GCF_013339745.2). Taxonomy (NCBI): domain Eukaryota; kingdom Metazoa; phylum Arthropoda; class Arachnida; order Ixodida; family Ixodidae; genus Dermacentor; species Dermacentor silvarum. Next base: position 40,264,474 of record NC_051159.1, on the reverse strand, counting down.
ACTTCAGCATGGCCAGCCGCTTCGTCGTTCTGGTCTTTGGGGCTTTCGCAACAGGTATGCTCTGACCCCATCATCTCCGCCTGCTTCTCCACCAACTCGGCCAACTCTGCGCTGACTTGGTTCACTAGCGTCAGCAAACTAGTAGAGTGCGCCCATTCTTCAGGGTCGTTCGTCTCTGCTGCAATATATGCTGAAGATTTGGCGCCGGACTGTGGTCGAGACTTCAAGTGAGAATCCATGCTGCCGGCGTTGCCGATGGAGGTAGAACATACGGAATCTGAGTGCTTCGAAGGTGCTAACTCAGCTAAATTCGCACTGATTTTATCTGACTCCGTGGGCGCTCTGGACGTGTCAGTGGTCCCGTTCGTCATCTTTCTCTTCATCACCACTGATTAAAGCAGGTCGAGGCTCATGGCCGTCATCCTGACTGTTCCGACTACCAGAAGTCCTTCGAGAACGGATGTCTGCCGGTTTTTCGAGGATGGAATGATGCTCACCAGGCTCGTGATCGCTGTCGCTGCTCTTCTCAGATGACTGGGAATGCGCAGACTCTGACTCGCTGTTGCGTATGCTGCGATGTTCCCGCACCGTCGCCTTCGACGGCCCGCGAGAAGAGCCCTGTCCCTTAGCGACGGTGTTCTGGCCAGATTTCGCTGTGCCTTGGGCGTTTTCGCGGTCGTCCTTGGACGACTCCTCGTGATCGTCGCCGCTCTTCTCAGACGAGTGGTGCTGCACTGGCTTTGAGTCGTCGTTACGGACGCGAGGTTCCCGCGCCGACGTCTTTCGCGCATTGCGCGATGAGCCCTGCGCCTCAGGTAAGGTGCCGTGACCAGATTTCGCTCTGTGTTCGACCGTCTCACGGTCGCCTTTGGGCGACTTCTCATCAGACGAGCTGGCACTGCCTTTGGTAGTCTTTTGCGTCGAGGAACTAGGAAAACCTTTTGGGGGGCGGTCCACTTGCATTCCACGTGCTCCGGCGATCTTACTCCCCGTTGCCGCGGACGACTTAGATGTGCGACGCGATATATCTCGAACTTTAGCAGAGGCACCATTACCGGGCTTCGCTCGGCGTTCAGCGTCCGCGTTTTCGCCGTCATCGCTGGACGATTCTTCGTTGATCGAACGTCTCGTGCCCTTTGTTGTCGAAGACCTCAAAGAAGCAGCACGGGAACGAGCTTCTCTGACGCCTTTGAGGGCCACCAAGCGACTCGGTGAACGAGCGTCGTCTTTCGAAGTGTCGCCTGTCGTCTTTTGAAGAAACACCGTCCGACTGGTTAGCTGATGAACGGGAAGATTTGCGGCGACCGCCCTCGGACTTGATGGTTTTTATCGGTTTATCTGGGGCAGCGTCACTTCCATCGACGCTTGTACCGGCGCTTTCACTGGACGATTCGACGTGGCGCGGTGGGCGACTGCGAGGTGACTCGGCCTTGTCGTAATCCGAGGGTTCGGCCTCTGAAGGTCCCCACATTTGTGTATCCAGCGCCACTGGATTAAAAGCTTCTGTGCTGTAATACGCCGGCCATAGAGGAGGATGGAGCATATGGCGGTGGTCCTTGTGACATCTATCCATCTCACCTTTTTCATGGGGGCATTCCATCTTGTAATAAGGCTGCCACCCTAGATAATTGGCAAACGAAGGTGCTGCATTGGCACGCGCTGCTGCAATTCTTTCGGTACCGGCATGTTTCGACTTGGAATGTCCAGTCAGGGAGGCAGCTCCGGCCTTCGTGTTAGTCGCCCGCACGCTCGAACGCTTCGGCTCCGGTTTCTTCTCGTTCTCGGTGGCACCCTTGCGCGCAGATTCCTTCGCGGCTCGCCTGAGGAATTCATCCTCGTAGAAGGTCACCTCCGGTGACTTGCCCCGTCTGAGTCTTCCGGCGAGCGTTGGCTGCATCGGCGGCGTCGGAATGGGTTCCCGGCGCAGTCCTGCAGCTGCCGCCGCGCCGGTTTCGGGGTGGACCACGTTGCGAGGATCCATGCCAAGCGTGCGTAATCTCAAAGGGCTCGACAGAACAGCTGCGCTGATGCTGGCAGCTCGGCCGGTGGAGCGCGTGGGGAACGGTCGCGCATTTACGGCACCAGAGTGAAGGAAGATGAAGATAACCTCAACGGTCGGATGCTCATGCCCTCAGCATTTTTTTTTTTCATCACTCACCCCTACTGTTCAAAGCTTTAATTTGGCTGTGCTACTGTTCACCTGAAATCTCTGCAGAGTGGGTATATAGGCGCCGTTTGGCAACGAGAACAAGAACGTGCCCACTGATGAGGATAGTTGTTCAAGCGTATTCCGCCCCTCTTGACTATTGCTATCGTGGGTCGACCGATCGGTTGAGGTTGGCGGGGAAAATGTATGTTTGAATTACGAGGTATAACCGGAGTAACTTTATATAAAAAAAAAACTTACTAGAGGGAGCTCTGGCGCTTGTGTCTATACTGTGTAAATAAAGGTCAATAAATGTTTTTGATGATGATGATGATGATGGTGATGATGATAAGAGGCACGGAGGAATGAAATCAGAGGTATATAGTTTGATTTGGTTTGGCGCTTATGGATCAACCCTCTACGGGAGATCGGGCATCAATCGGGCGGCAGTAGGTGGAAAGGGACGAAAATTGAAATGGAATTTCTTAAGAATGAGATATTAAATGAATACTAATCGTTAATATCAATTTTAAGGCTACACTGTATTAAAATTTGAAGTTAATATTTTTGCTTCCATGGAGAGGAAAAAGAAACACTGATAAAATTAACATGGCAGCATCTTTGCTTCACTTACAAAATTAAATAGCATGGTATCACATACGTTCCTATCGCAGTGTGCTAGTGCCGACGCCCCAAGAGATAGTATCACAGGAAGCGTAATGACCAATCCAAGTTGGTGAAGAGGACCTTCCCGAAGTAGTTATCTTCGCACATCGAAGCTACGACGTTCTATAAAGAAATGGTCCATAGTTTCCGGTTCATTGCAATTATGACATTTAGTGGAAGGAGCCAAACTAGACCGGTGGGAATAAAAATTAAGCATTGGTATTCGGCAACGCATTCTCGTAAATGAAATTTCAAGTTTTCTTGAACCGCGCACCATCTGCTGTGCCAAGGGAATCGAAGATGCCGAAAATCGGTGTTGTATCCAATAGGCATGATTTAAAAAAAAATCTTGCAGCAGTGATGTGTACCGAAGGTCGTAGGATCCTGAGTACCAGGCCTTTAAGAGATGCCGGCGCTGTATAGTGCGTCTGCTGACTTGTTTAAAGTTAGTTCCATGTGCCTCGGTATCCATACCTAATGGGCGAGCCGTAAATGTTGGGGGATAGATAAATAAAATTATCGGAGAATGGTAGATGAATGTGGCACTGACATGAGATTTGTCCAAACTTTGTCTTTGTGGCTTCAAGTTGAAACGACTTTGTGATTTTTGATGCATCGTCATTGGCGCAACCGCGCATGTTCTTTGCGCATTCTTCCGTCGTGACGTCACTATACCAGATAGCTATATACAAAAAGCCACTGTTTGATTAAACGATGCTCACTCTTGTACGCTCGTGTCAGAACGTATCAATTTTGCCATATGTGATCAATTTAATATATGATCAACTTGAAACGTGATCGGCCTTGTGAATTTGCAATATATGAGCAAATTGCAAATTGATCATGTATTAAGTTGATCACACTGATCTCTTCTATGCTTTGTAGAGATCAGTGATTGATGATGATCAGTGATGATATATCAAAACGCTGCGTTATCAATGCAACTATTCGCAATTCTTGTGCATGTGGCGCAGAGTACGTATTTATTGCATTTTTCGTTCAGAAAAACAGGATTTATTCAAAATTAAGACTTATGACGACAGGTGAAGCTAAGTAATATGAAGCCACAAGAACGCCTGAAATCACAAGCACGGCGATGACACAGGTAATTATACCTGTGTAGTACTTGTCATTATGCGATGCTGTAACCACGGTCCTTGTATAACTGGGAGATTGGAACGCCAGGGTTCCATCTAGTAATTCTAGTAGGGAACTCCATGCCTTGATGTATACCCGACATGCCCGACACCTTCTCTGACAGGAAAATAAGAAGTGCTCACACGTACGAAAACGCAATTTTTAGAGGTAAAGGTTGCGTTTTCGTACGTGTGACCACTTCTTCCCCTGAATACGCACCGGACCCACTGAACTTCCCCTTTGACACACTTCCATTTAACACCTAAATTAAGAAAATAAACGTTTCGCACGTTCGTCCTTTCGCTTTCATGTTTTTTATATAAGTGGAACCGAAGAAGAAATCCCTTGATATACAGGGTGTTTCAGCGAACATGTTCAAAAATTATTAAAGGTTGCCTATGGCAGATAGCACAATTCTGCTTCATGAGCTGGTCTACTCGAAGAGGCGGACTTTACTTGCACAAAAAATTGAAACACATTAATGGACTAATTTACAAAAATTGACTAATTAAGTTTTTAACTAATTACGTTATGGTCCATGTTGCAATTCACAAATTCTAGCCGTGGAGTCCGCAAGGCGGATACACGTGGAACAAATTCTCAGGATGACACCAGTTTCGAGATATTAATTCCCGAACTTTCCGGACAAATGCATTGGTGTTCCAGTTACTTTTGTGCTTCAATGCATAAAACGAAGTTTTGTGAACTAACCGAACTTTTTCCTTCCTCCGTGAAGAAAACCGTCATTGCTCGTAGCTTGAAGTCCGTTCCGCACAGACCACTGTATATACGCACGACGATGGGGTATGCCCACAGCTGCGCAGCAGGAACGATATGTGTCGGCGCGCACAGTGACCATGCCAGTGGCGCCACTCTTCGGAACGCTGCTCTGGTAATTCCACTACCGAGTCGATTGAGCGTAGCGTGAGATTCCGTCCCCTTGGCTTCGTCATTTTTATAATGCGTCGAGAAGTGTCGAAGTAGAAAAAGAAAAGTGTGTGTGTGTAAAGTCGGTAAGGTGGTAGAGGTGTGTGCATATATATAATTGAAAAGTTGATGCACTAAAGAAAACAACTGTTTTCTTGTGTCGACGTTTCCGCTGGAGGCTGACCTTTGTCAAGAGAGAAAAACAAACTGTACTGAGTCTGTTTTAACAGCGAAGCTTTAAGCCAGCCGTAATTTGTAGCTCGTATCAAGAAACTATCATCAGCAGCAATGAAGAAAGAAACAAACTTTCTTGCCGAGGCGAGATTCGAACCCGCGTACCAACGGTCGAAAGGCGAGCGTCGTAACCACTAGGCTACACAGCCACTTTTTTTTTCTTTATTACATGGGAGCAGAATCTTCAGCAACACAAGAAACAAGGTGCTACAGGTACATATTCAAAAGTCAGGCAAGCATGTGCACGCGTCCGATAAAGGCATCCAGTCCGGCGCTGTTTCTGGAGCAGCGTACACACTACGAATGTAGGCAGCAGATTCCCGAAAAAACGACCGAGTGCTTCGCGGTGGTTCAGCGTGCCTGTCACACATTCTACTGCGCCAAAGACTATGTAGACCAAGTACTATCAACATGTCATATGGTGGGTAACAGGGATCTTTAAAAGGTAAGAAACGAATTGTGTATGGTGTGATGTCTAAATCTTTTTTAAGTGTTCTTTTGGAGAATGTCCCAGAAGAACACGGCATCCCTACAATCGACAAAACAGTGATCAATCGTTTCAGCATGTGGACACAAACGACAGTTTGTAGACCACGGCACGAAACAGCCCCTTTTTTCTAACCAGGTTTTGACAGGAAGGGTTGCCGAATCTAAGTTAAAGAAAAAAGTTTTGATCCCTGGAGGAATGATCATTCGACGGACACGCTTAAGTACATCTAAGTAACAACATTCCAAATAAGGCGCACGATAATGGGGAACAGGAAACAATGTGTCTATCAGTGCAGCAGAAATTTCTTTACGGGATGCAGTGAAAATATAATCGAAGCTAAAGCGAGCTTTAAGAAAGTGAAAACCTTCAACAACCTCTTTCAAGAAGCCCCAAGGAGCAGGTGGTGCATCTCTGACAGATGACGACACAACTATTTCTGGAAGGTAATTCATTAATCTAAGTTGTAACATCTCTCTTAGAAAAGGACTGTTTACATCACGAAAGAAGAATAACCGGGAGACAAGTTGCCTAACAAAAAGGTGAACTAGGCCAACTCTCAAGAGGAAGAAAAAGGTTATCACACCGCATGGCCTCAACACGTGAGCTCCATACATAGGTAGCAAACACACTATGGAAAGCTTGCAACCTAAGTCGCGAGCAGTGTAATACCTGCAGGACATACATAAGTCGAGCTGCTAGAAACAGATTGCAAGCTTCAGCTCGGCTAAATATGGACAACTGCCGCCCCTGCCAGTTGTTAACCTTACGTTGTACTTCTGCAACTTCCGCTGACCAGTGAGGATTACTGTTGCGATATTGAGAGAGGGGTACACCTAAGTACTTAAAGTCTTGCCTCCACTGAATACCTGCGAAGTGAGTTGGCATTGTACACCATTGACCGAACCAAAACCCGGAACTCTTCTCAAAGTTCACAGTTGCACCAGAAGCTGAGCAAAACTGCTGCGTTATGTCAAGGGCAGTCTCCACACTTTTCTTGTCAGCGCAGAAGAAGGCTATGTCGTCTGCATAGGCAAGTACCCTGACCTCATTGGATAACAATCTGAACCCGTGAAAGGTAGTGATCCTTCAAAATTCGTGCACAAAGCGGTTCCAAGTGCAGAGCGAATAATAGAGGTGACTAGGTACAACCTTGCCTTACCGATGCCCTGAGGTAGATAGATTCAGATAGGCAATCATTGACTATTAGCCTTGTTGTGCCATTAGCATAACACATGGAGATGCCTTTAAAAAGAAGAGATCCAATGTTTATGTGCTCTAAAACACTAAACAAGAAGCAGTGATTAACTTTATCAAATGCTTTTGCCAAATCAACCTGAACTATTGCAACCTGACCGGCACTTTCTGTCACAGACTCTAGCACAGACCGTGCAACGTGGATATTTGTCTGAATTGATCTTCCTCTAATGCCACATGCTTGATGGTCTGCCACCAATGATCGAATTATTTCTTGAAGGCGACTAGCTAATATCTTAGCAAATATTTTATAATCCACGTTGCAACGTGATATGGGGCGATATCCCTCAACTTTCTGCAATTTTGTTGCATCACTGCTTTTTGGGATAAGTACTGTGTGTCCTTGATAGAGCGTGGCAGGTATGATCCAATCCTGTAAGCTTCTTCTTACACTTTAAGTAGAGAGGAAGCTAATATAGAGCAAAAACACTGATAAAATTTCGCACTCAAGCCATCAGACCCAGGAGTTTTGCCTTTAGTTAGCGAAGCAATGGTTGCTTCCACTTCCTTGATACGTATGTCTCTATCAACGTCATCGCATTCTTCTTGACTGAGCTGTGGCAGCAACGAAATAAAATTTTCCGTTACAGCTTCACTCTTAATTACTTTATGAGACTGAAAGATATTCTCGTAATGATCCGTGAACGCTTTCATTATTGTATCCTGGTCATTAACAATCGCTCCGGTATACTCTATCTCGAGAACTTGCTTCGACAGAGCATGCCGACGCTCATCACCAAGCGAACGACTACAAGGCTGTTGTGCTCCAAATACCGACGAGTACGCGCTCGAACTAGTGCACCTCTGTATCTCTCAGTGTCCATTGTCTGCATTTGTGCCTTAACGTTGTAAATGTCCTCAATGTACTTGCCAGGATGCAGGCATTCAAGTTCGTGTAGCTTATCTAGCAACTTGCACAACTCTTTATATTTTCCTTTTATTGCGATAGCAATTATATGGACACTTCAACCGGATTTCTGCCGTCGGCGTCGCCGTGAGGTTCCGTATAAATAAAATCTTCACCGCGCGCCGTATGCCCGAGCGGAAGCGTGCGGGGACGCGCGCTATCACGGAGAGCGAACGCACTCTATCTCCCACGCGCAAGCAACGAAGCGGGAAGCCAGCGCCGGAGGGACCGGGGGGGAGGCGCACTTCTCCTTTCCCAACAACCGCGCTCGTCGCTCGCCGCACCGTCTCTTATCTCTCCACGCGCAAGCAAGGCAGCGGGAAGCCAGCGCCGGAGGGAGCGGGGGGGGGGGGCGCACTTCTCCTCTGCCAACAACCGCGCTCGTCGCTCGTCGCACCGTCTCTTATCTCCACACGGCTCTGACCTTTATGCACTGTGCATTCGCCGCTCAGTTTCTGTTGAAGCGATAGACCGCACGTACCTTCGCCCGCTGCAGCGTATGGGCTTGCTGCCAGCGTTTTGACAGTCGTTGTCTGCAGTCATTCAGTGTGATCTATTCATGTTTGTTGTGCGCGCTCACACCACGCTTATTCATTCAGTTAGTAATAGTCGGGCCACATTTTCCAACGCCCGCTACACATGTAATGCTGCCCGGATCGGCAGTGCAGCGCTACAGGTGTGTCCCTTCGCACGCGCGCTGCCCACGGGAAGCGCTTCTCATCAACACCACCGTTTCACACGCGCCTTCTCGTGGTCATCGAGTCTCTCTTCATGTCGGTCTACTTACGCCGCAGCACACCTGCTTACTTAATCAGCTCATGCTTACTACAATTCATATTGCTACCACAGCCGCTCACCTTACCGCATTCATTGCTTCGCCCTTAGGGCGAAACTGTGACATTTTTGTCTCAAAAGACAATACGGAAGCTTCTTCAATGGCTATCATTTTAACTTCTTGCTTGAATATCTCCTATTGCGCATAGACAGATAAAGAACTACGACTTGAAACGTCAATAAGAATTTCCGGGACGCGCTTGAGAGAAGGCTTCCCGGAAGATGTAAGAGTAACTGATTATTAATTTTCCATAAATCCCAGTTCATTCGCGAACGTTGACACTGCCGGTTGCCAAAACAAACCGACGCCAAACAATGATCACTGAAGGACACAGGGTGCACACTGTAGCCGTATAGTCTAGGGAGGATAAGTAAAGATACATAAATCCGATCAAGCTTGTATGAGATGTACCTTGAAAATGTGTGTAGCGAAAAGGGACTTATTCATGATCCCCTACATCAACAAGCTGGTAGTCACATGTCATGGCATTCAAAACGTCAACGCTGGTATCACGGCGTTGCCTTGTAGACGACCGATCCTGACCACTACACACACAATTAAAGTCGCCTAAGACAACTAATACACGGTCATTGCGTAAGTGCTGGGTCAATGAGAGAAAGTAGTCCACCCGGTCGCGTGCCTTACGTGGCGCATACGACGCAAAGAAACCTCCAAACATGACTATCCATATTGACATCACTCCATACAAGGCGCCTTTCCCTATCAGTGCACAGTCCCAACACGTTGCATTGCCGCGTTTTCCTCACAAATATCATACATCCTCCAGAGACACCAATCGCGTGGCTGACACATACTTCATACTCCGAAAGAAATGGAGCTGCAGCAGCCGCTGTGTCGTCATCGGATTCGATTTTTGTTTCCTGAATTGCAATAACATCTAACGCTCGGCTACGCAACAAGTGTAATAACTGACCCTGCCGTCGCTTACTAAGTAAGCCACGGACATTCAGTGTTCCAAATGCTAAGGGAAGGGCAGCCCGCCATGATTCCACTACTGAGGCGCAGCGCCTACACGTAGCGCTGCTACCTTTATTTTGCCTGTCCCATCCCCTTGAGGAGTCGCAGCTGCAGGAACTTCTTGAACTGCAGCGGCATCTGCACTCACAGGGGCTCCATAAAGGGGATACAGCCACGCTTGCAGAACAAGCATTTATGCGAACCATTTGATGATGATGATGTACCTCTAGCTGTCATGGCTCGCACCCACTAAGAGGGATAGGCCAAGAATCGGGCGGCAGTGGGAATACTAAAGACAATTCATATTTGAAAACAAGCAAACAAGAAACGCCAAGTAAAAGACAAAAAAAGGAAGATGTCGCAATAACTAGATTTCCATGCGAGCGACCAGTCAGACTAACTGAAAAGGTGAAAGTGAAGAGCTGGTACAACCACGGGGAGGTAATATTAACAAAACAATTTGGAGAAATCAATTTAGGTGATATGAATGCATCTGATGTGTAGAATACAAATACAATAATTAGCAGGGTAATCGTTTTGTTTCAGTTAAAAAATTAAATACTGCGCAACACACGTCTCTGTTACTATAGCCTAGTACTGAGGCCCCAAATGATAACAATACTGGTATGTTTAAACCTAATCCAATTTTGTAGAGTGGAGCTTCCAGTAATAACTTTCTGTGGTGTGAATATCGTCTGCATGATAAAAAATAATGTTCTATTGATTCAATTTCCTTACAGTTGTGACATAGAGGAGACCTCGTGAGACCAGCTCTATGTAAATAAAAATTCAATTGCGGGATGCGACAGCGTAGTCTTGTGTAAGTAACTTCCAACTGCCGAGAAGAGCACCACTGCTTATTCCAGCAAAAACCGAGATTCTGAAAGTCTGAAGATGGTTTCAGCGGTAAGTTGCTTAAATCATTTTGCAAGCAAAATTGTCTGTATCTCGATGCAGTGACGTAAGAAGTATCCGGTAAAACAGGGATCAAAGGTCACTTAGAGATGTTCTTGCTAATAAATCTGCCATTTCGTTTAGATATAAACCGCAGTGGCCAGGAACCCACAGCAAGTTAATTTTTTGTAAACTTTAGGAACTAAATCGTGAAACAAGCTAAGGAGAGCTGAATTCTTTTCCGTGGAAAGCGACACACATACCGATAGAGAATCTGTAACTACGACAGCTGTTGATTGATTTGCAGGAAGTTTACGTAGCGCTAGAACAATGGCCAAGAGAGAGAGAGAGATAAATGAGATGGGAAAGGCAGGGAGGTTAACCGGAAAGTAGGTATCCAGTTTGCTACCCTGCACGGGGAAGGGGTAAGGGGAGACAGAAAGATCAAGAAAAATGCACACACATAGAAAGAGAGGGTGATCAGAAAAAAAAAACACAAACACACGCACACACACAAAGGAACTCAGGAGTGTCACAGTCGTTCAAGCAGGTCGCTTGTCCGGAGGAACCTCAGAAGTGCGCTCATCGCCTTCTGGTGTGAAGACCGCGTCAGCCGGCACTCTAAAATCGTCTGCTCAGAAAGCGGCCGGTCGTCGAGGCGCGCCAGCGTCGTCACGAGCGTCTGTCTGAACAATGGCCAATAATTCTGCTATGAAATAGGCAACCATTTGATTGCGTACGAGTGTCGTCGTCTTCGTCCACAGTTGGCGCGTTCGCACGCGCTCGTGCCAGTGCTCTGCGAGGTGAAGAAGAGGTTTTGCGCGCTATGCTCGGGAGAGAGATAAAGAAAATGAGAGCGAGAGAGACACGCATTCACGGAGCGGGTCTGCTGGAACGCGTTGTCGGCATTGCAACGCGGTGGAACGTGGTGTCGGCATTGCAACGTGATGTCGGTGTTGCAAG